>NC_056735.1:898946829-899007838 GCF_019279795.1 Protopterus annectens
ATTGCAGATGTGTATACATGTTGTTTGTGTTTCTTTCTGCTTCACACACTGCTGCCTCATACACCTCCAGTTCACCTATTCTGCATACGACACAGTCTCGCCTTTGAGGATTATACCATTACCCATCCCCCCACACATATTCCTGACACTCCATCCATCACTGCTTTGGTTGATGGCCCATGACACAGTCAAGGTAAAACATTGCATACCCTACATATGTCAGGTACCTGTATGGTTGTGTGGACTACCCTGCCATGTTTGACCTTCCACATGCTATTCCTCACGCACATAGGTACACACCCATACTTAACTTTCATGACATGGTTGGTATACCCGGGTAATACCCATTCAACTGTGACACATCCTGACAAGTACGGCTTGGATCGCAGATGTGCAGATTTTGGCCGACTGTTCTAATCATTGGTAGGATGCTACCTTTTCCTATGTCCAGGATGGGATATATTCCAGACACATATCCAATTGTACTGGGCAACACATACCCACAGTCAACGCTATGGATAATACTGTTCCTTTCAGCCTACATGTTGCCTTATTGTTGTAGCAGTTTATATGCTCCTTCTGTTTCATTTACATGCTTATTCTATTTCCTGTCACATATGGTATGTTAAATATGGACATACCTATTGTATGTGACTATTACATGCGTTGTGGGATATAATTCGGTCATACGGTCACTAGATATTTACATTTATCGTGTTTTTTGTTATGGACACATCTGCCCAGCTTTGTACTCTCCCTCACAATATGGGTCAGCTGGTGACCTTAACCATTGGGCTGGACGTACCTATTGGCGGTGCGCTAACATATGATGCGCTTCACTTCCACTTGGTATAACTATCTACACTGCGTTGGACTATTGGCACACGGTTTTCAATGTCATTTTTTCAAGGGATAGGGACCCATTATTCCCTACCATGCATTTGTGTTTGCTTCTTCATTTTGTGTTCGCAGGAACTCTGTCTTGCATGCTTTGCATACGTTTCAGTATCCACAGACACTGACAGATGTGATTACTATTGCTTGCAAATTGTTATATGCAAGCATTTTAGGTTGCACGTCGACAGCTGACATTTCCACACCTCGACACTTTCACTTTGCATTTCGACACGCCCTATGCACTCGCGCTCCTTTCCTATGCACGTGGCTGTGGCGGCAGCGCGCCTTCATTAATATGCATTTGGCGCTACTGCGCCAGCTTCACGCCACACGGTCGGCGCAAGCCTAACGCCGGCCTTGTGCCAAGCATCATGAATCCTGGGGAATATTTTTATATTCTGTAGCAATATCATACTAAAATTCAGCACACATTCATTTAAACACAAGCTTTTCTGATCAAAAATCAAAATTACTGCTAGCACAAATTTACTTAATTTGCAGTTTAACAGTTTCTCCAAACATTTCTGCTTTAATCTGCTCCTTTTCCTTTAATGCATGTAAATATTGCTGCAACATTTTCAACTTTCATACATTTTTGTGAAATACCTGTAACCCCATTGAGCCTATGAACTCAATGAACAGCTTTGCAGCATGCATTCTTGTAGCTATAGTTACATTGCTCATTCTGCATGTTGTATATGTCTTAATGTTTTTTTAACAACACGATCTTGGAAATCACATAATCACCAATGTTTTCATGTTTTATTTATCGTACATGTCTTTTAGATTCATCTTGCTTTCATCTTGCTTGCTTTCATTTCTCTTTGCAATCTTTATTTTACCAATTTCAAGCTCCCGAGTCCTGCTTTTCACTAAATGTGTGGAAGCTCACTTGCTTTACATACATCAGGTGTTTTAACAAGGGCAGTGCCATTGTCCCTTAATAGACTGCCCTGATGTTATCATTGTTAATTCCACACCCACTTATCTCTCTTATAAGTGAATCATGCAAACCACTGAACTTGCATTCTTGTGCTATACATTTAATTTCACTCACATAAGTATCTTTTGAACACTGATCCCACTGATTTGTAGTAAAAAATAAATGTCTTACCTTGTCACCCAATAAGCTCGATTCTTGTCTTTTAAGCAGTCCCTATTTAAATGTTGACACTCAAATTACTGATTGCTGACAAGCTGAAGAAAAAAAAAAACACTGAAAACACAGAAGAGTGAATCCTGAAAACTGCTCTTCTCTTTTTAACTACTTTTTGCAAGGGGCTTGCCCCCTGCAGCCCCCATTATCGCCACATCCCACATTTTAAATATACCAATTCTGAGAACACCATACTTCAAATGAAAAGGAATATTGTTAGAAATGACATCTTGGACTTAGTATAAGCACAAAAAACATCGTCCCATACATAGCTCTTCATTTCGCACACATGCTTCTTGACACACTTGATTCGGTCCAATTGGCTTTACAGCATGATTAGATTGCTGTCACCCCTCTCTCTGGAGGTGACAGTCCAGCTAATATTTTGCACATATCAGTTTTTACTGTTGAAGAAATGGATAGCTATGGTTCATACCTACCTCCCTAGTACACATTCCAGTATTGCTTTCCCTTTGTTCTTCCCCCTGCTTGCACCCCATTTCACCACATTCCTATCTACCCCATTTTAACATCTATAATCTAATCAAAAAAATAGAATCACACACAACACAAATAAGTAGCAGAAAAAACAATGGATCCCTTCACTTTTTCGTCTTTGTGTTTGCTTGGAGTTTGGCATTGTACATCAATGCCAAGTGACAGTGAGTGGCTCTGTAATATTGCTGTCACCTCTGCACAATGCAGCTTAACCCTGCTGTGCTGTGCCAACACACAGTAATACGCGTTGAATATACTATGCAGAATAATGTCATTGCATTATCACTATTTATTTAAAAGTATTAGGTACACCTGGATTCAAACCCAGTATCATCTGGGCTCAAAAAGAAATGTATCAATGCATTAACACCTGCGGTCACAGAGTCGGCTAAACAGCAGGTGTGTTTCATACACTCAGTACTAATTCTCAGAATTTTAGCAATGTGGCTCATATTTGCGCACTGCTTAACTATGCAAAACTGGGAAAAATGAATGGAAATGTGTATCTTGCATGCACAAACAGTTTTCCAACTGTCATGCAAACCTGCTGTTTGCTGTTGTGCTATGCCAAGGCAAATTTACCATGTATTAGTGCTGTTTACTGTCCATTTTCCTCTTTATGCAATGAGACTGCATGTGGGAAGAACAGACTGAACAATATGTAACATATTTACTATACAGCCATGTGTTGCCTCCACCCATGCACTGTAAACTTGGTGTCTCTAATACCGTTTTGCAAATATATCAACTACACTACATACACTGATATTAAATGTTGTGTGTTTTGCAATACACGTCAATCTGGTAACATGCAGAACTAGAACCATCTTCACAGTTGAGCATGCCTACACATCCATCAACTGACCCTGGGAACTATTGACCCATAAGCCTAGCCAGCCATATCTGCAAGGCTATGGAAATATTCATCATGGACCTTATCCACAGGGACATAGGTGACCTTCAACACTCTTGACCTGACCCATATTCGTTTTGCAAGGGGATGTCTTGCTTATTAAACCTAATGGACTTCTTTGATAATATCCCCAAAGCCCTGGATGAGGGAAAACAGGACATACTGCCTATCTTGATTTGGCCAAGCCCTTTGACACATCCTCCCCCATTCAGGTATCATAGAGAAACTCTCCCATCTGGGGATTAGCTCATACATTACTACATGGGTAGCCAACTGGTTCACTGATGGAACACACACACCGTCAAATTTTGGGAGTCCACCTCCACCAGTAGATCAGTTACCAGTGGAGTACCATAACGAACTGTGCAGGGTCCTCTTCTGTTTGGAAACTATTTCTCTGAATTCCAGGTGAAGGTTAATGGCCTGGGCTTACCACATTTGCAGGCCTGACACAGGCAAATGACTAGTGCCAAACCCATAGAATGAAACTTATCATAAGAAAATGCCTCATTTTCTCCTTTGGCAAAAAGTAGCCCTGCTAATTATGTTACACATAGCACCCCTCTATGCTCTAAGTCACTGGTGTGAGACTTGAGAACACTGGTTGATAGCAATATAAACTTCAGTCACTATGTGTCCATAGTGGTAAGACAGACATTCTACATTACCCACCTTATACCTAAGGGAATTGCATCCAAAACCAGGGAGATCATAGCTCTGCAGTACTCAACCCTTGTTGCACTACTCATTATGCAATGTTCCCTTCTTTATTTACCTCACCATACACGTGCAGCAACTGGAGAAACCACAGAGATTTTTGACCATGAGAATCCAGGGCCTACATAACATTACATATATGGAAAGACTGAAAGTCCTATCACTGTACTCAGTGACATGCAGGATGCTGAGAGGTGACCTGTGCTGGCCTACAGAGTAGTCTGGAACCCTGCCCTAATGTAAATGCTGGATCTCCGCAAATCAACTGGGAAAAGAATAACTTGCTCTAGGGATATCAACCTAGCCTGTGACATAAAAAGAACATGCTGGAGAGACAGATATATCTCCCAGCAATTGACATTCCTCTGTATTGGCTCCAACTTCATGTGAAACAGTGCTCCTCAATGACCCTATTTCAAGTGCAAATTTGACAACTGGGTGGGTGATTATAAATTCTCCCCACGGGTGGCACCTATGTCCCTCATGGACAGGTCCATTTAGTACTGATCACAAAATCACTCCACTAATAATGAACATCTAACTATGCTCAATAAGGATACTTGGGTTTTTACACAGCAAGGCTTTTAAAGGCTCTAGGTCCATTTGCCTAGTAAATGACTAGGAACCTATAAGCTATGAATCAATGCAGGCCTCCCATCATCTTCTTCCCTACATCCAGTGTTGATGTCATGCACTATAAGTTGTTCTGCATCCTTGTAAAAATCAGACTTGTGCCACGGTGCTTGTGTAAAGAACCGAATTATGTAGT
This sequence comes from Protopterus annectens, assembly GCF_019279795.1. Lineage (NCBI taxonomy): Eukaryota > Metazoa > Chordata > Ceratodontiformes > Protopteridae > Protopterus > Protopterus annectens. Next base: position 898,951,780 of record NC_056735.1, read on the forward strand.
CTGGGTACTTAGATAGGTAGTGGTTCTGTTCCCACTGCAGTCAACTGTGTGTGTGTGTGTGTGTGTGTGTGTGTGTGTGTGTGTGTGTGTGTGTGTGTGTGTGTGTGTGTGTGTCTAGCCAGAACAGCATAGGTGTGTTTCCTATAGTTACCACTCCAATGCCATGGATTGACAGTATTTTGATACATGCATGTGTCTACAAATCCACTTCATGCAGGCCTCCTAATGTCTTCTCTCCAACATGCCCTGCTGATGTTATCAAATATAAAGTGTTGTTTGAGACAGTCCAAGTCAGACTTGATCTGTGGCTCTTTCCTTAAATACAGAGCTCTGTAGTCTGTGTACTTAGATGGGTAGGGGTTCTATTCTCACTGCGGTCAACTGGTGTGTGTGTGTGTGTGTGTGTGTGTGTGTGTGTGCACTTGCTTGACATTACAGAGAGACTTTTACACCATGTAGGATACTGTAAATGCCATATTCTACTCACCAGACATTCCTGATGTCATCAGCTATATTTGATTCATGGATGTGCACTATCTCCACTGGGGAGGATCAGAGACTGTCCTGGAGGCCAGGCAGATGTCATCTCATCCTATGCGATACAGATTACAATGACATGGATTTCAGTCTATCTACATAGATCATGGTATAGTTTTTAGGCATTGTGTTTAGTTGGTGAGTAACCCCTGTGGTTTCTTCAGCTGCTGCATTTGTCTGGTGATGAATATGCAAATGAGAGCATTACACTCTTTATTAGTTTTCTGATGAGGTTTGAGTACAATGCTGTAATATAATCCTGAGATCGGAATACAATGGGTAACTTATGATGTGCACAACATAGGCTTTCAATACCAGTATGGACACTTGGTAGTCGAAGTTCAGATTGCTATGTACTATGCAAAAAAGTGGGCTTATAAATAGAAATGATCTTGAAGGGACTCAGACACTGAACATCAGTATCACAAAATGCATAAATTTAAAGTTAAATGATTTAGAATGTTACTTATTCCTTGCTAAAATTAATTTTGTCAAACCATATCATGGAAATTAATCTGATAGAGTGACAGAGAGGGATGTGAGTATGCCCATCCTGGGGCAGAATGTGGTTAAGAGGGCATTCCACTTGACTTATCTGGCAGAGACTGAGGTTTGGGATGGGAGAATGTAGTCTTAGAGGGAAAGGGTGGGAGCAAAGCTGAACCTCAGCAGAGGCAGGGCAAAACATTGGAAACTTGCATTGCACTCTCGCCCCCACAACACAGTCCACTTAATCAGGATAGGGAGGGGACATTAAGAGTAGGCCTTAAAGAGCCTCTTACAGTAGAAGTAGCACAACATTGCCCCTCAGGATACTCTTATTATCCAAATAGGTCCTGTTCAAAATCTGATGTTAGTCAAATTGTAGAGGAGGACTGGTAGTCATGGGGCAATGGTGACAAATGCAGAATGAAGCAGGGGTTATAGCATCCCTCTGAAAAAAAAAGTCTTGTTATAAAAATGACATTATATATAAAACAACTATTTTCTTCTAGGTGTATTATAGGTGTATTATAGTGCTTGATGGAATGCAGAAATAAGTATATTTCATAACAGGAAAAAAAAGAAATGAACTGCTCAGATGAAAAAATAGAGTCCATTCTTTCAGAACATGTCATGGTAGAGTGCATAAAGAGTAGTCAATCTGAAATGTAACTGAAAGTGAATCTAAAAAGGCAAGAAAATGAAAGGGAGAAAAATGAATAAATCCAACACTAAACAGACATAAAGTACTTTTGACAGTAAGATAGTAAGCTCTTAAATGGATGAAAACTACAAATAGACAGAGGCTTCTCCTAAATTTATTATTTCATGCATAGGTCCCCCTCAAATTATCTCTGGTAAAATTCCACTTATTTTCACTAGGGGTAATATATCATTATTGACCATGGGATGGGTAAGGCCAATATAACATCAAATAGGATAGGTTAATTTAAGCACCAAAAGGGAAAATGGCTAGACTTAAAAGGACCCATAAGGGCAGCTAACCTATTGCTTACATATGAACTTATAATACATCACATAATGTAGTAATAATTAAGGAAATAAAGCACACAGTGCAAATATGATGCACAAAAACTCTTCTGATAACCGCAGCTATCAATTTTGCAGGAAGCTAAATGCTGGGAGATCACCCAGTATTTGTTACTGGTGGAGGCTGGAAGCCTAGATAAATGAGATAACAGATAATCAACATACTGGGCATGGATACTGGGTAACATGTCTCCATGGAGGCAGAATCATTCTCTCACATTTCCTGATTCCGAACTCACTAAGTTACTTCATGTAGCATGGCAGGAAGCAAGGATGACGCAATCAGTTAACCAACATACTAGCTGGCTACACTACGGTGCTCAGTCTCCTTCCACTCTTTGCTTTGGCCATGGGGCTGTGCAAAGCATATTAGCAGTGAGGCTTTATTCTCTGCATAGAGAGGAACATGAGTAGGAGTTACATTGAAGCATACCTCAACGATATAGTGACCCTTGGAAGAACAGTGCAATAGGAAGTGCAAGAGATCTGAAGTCAGTAGCGACTGTGCACTGCAAAAAGTCTTATAAAACATATAAAGCTGTTAAATCTGAAATAAAAGCATTCCAAATAAACAGGATATAATAATAACTTAGAACCATAATTAAATGCAGGTACATGAACAGTCTGCTTACTTTTAAAATTGTAACAAGACAGAGTGAATATTGCATATCAAATTCCATATGACTTGTGTGTAACCTTATTAGAACTGACTGAATTATACTAATTTCACATAACATATTGTAATCATTTTATTGTTTCTTTAGATATGTCTTCCACCCTGTCTAGAAATGCTTTCACCTTACTCATATTACACATTTAATAGCAATGAACTTGACTGTCTATTTTATTCACTGATCTGTATGGCAATCTGATTGCAGACATTTTTTACGGGTGATATTATGCTTCATGGCTTTTATCCTCCTGTTTGGGGAGGGTCATGGCTTAAAAGATTCACTATAAGTAGGCTATTAAACTTGATCACAAAAAAAGAAAATTCATGATATGTCAGGAGATGACCAATACTCTGAAGAGTACAGAGCGCTCCTGTGATGTACACATCTGCCAATAAATGCTTATCAAATAAGGTACTACGTGAATTAAAACACACTCAGAAACATGCACGTGTATGTGAATATAAGGAATATCTAAGTATTCACATAAAATATACCTTAGCTTTACTCACCTCACATGAATGGCCATGGTACTGCACACTCAGCAAAAACAATTTGCAGTAGGAGACATGGCTATACAATGTACACATTATGGAAATATAGTATGCATGCCCAAAATATGTTAGTATGGCAAAGTCTCTCAAAAAACAAACATATAGCTGGTGCTCTGCTAAAACACACTGCAAGATTGCAAATAATACCAGTATAATATGTATAGTACATTAACAGGGGTATAACCTTGACAGATGTGTAATGAGGTACACACCACACCAGTGGGTGTGGTTTACTAAGATGAACTTCAGCATATGGTAATGGTATGTCCTTTTTTACACAGCTGAGCAATCCCTGATGATAAATTCATATGACAAGTTATCAGTTCCTGTAAGCATACCATGGTAGCTTGGTTAAAAGACTGGACACCATGACTACAGTTTTGTTTTAGTATTTTGCATGTCTCAGCAGCCTTCCCCAGTGTTCTACAGTGTGTCACTTTGTCTTTCATTTAATTTCTTTTCAACTCACAGTAATTGACCAAGACTGCACTGTAATAACTGTGAAGGAAATAAATGAAATAAAGTCCTTCCCCAAAAGCCATGAGATTCCAAATGGCCTAGGTGCATTTTTGAGCCATTTTCCAACATTTGATCAAATGATTGTCTGAACAACAATTAAAGGAAGAAATGCAGTCGTTTTCTATCTGTTCCTAGGAAAAAAAAATAATTTTTGTCCAAGTCTTAATGTAGAAAGCTGACAAGAAAGTGGCTTCCAATAAACTGAGAACATAAATATCTATGAAGACATATAAATCATATTTGAGACTAGTGCTTGCCTCTATACCTTCCAAAAAGACATACACTTTCTGTGTACTCCTTTCTTGTTAGACAAGAACAAATGTGAAAGTAAAGATGGCAACATTATAACTACTCTTTGGTCCCCCTCAATCTACTCCAAAACGGATTGCTAGTTCTGATGATCACCTCTTATGTGTGATCACTAGGAAGCAATAGAAACAATTGCATCAGTAGCATATTTAAATTGTTGGTATATTCAGTTATCATAATAACTGTTTAAAAGATGATTTAAATTATGCTTTAAGTTGTGTTTACTGTTGCCAGTCCACCGAACATAATATCTGGTTGCCTGCCTGGCTAATAAAAATGTACTTACTACAATTTAGGCTATCATGAGTAATCTGCATCCTTACACCAGCAGTTCCTTTATTCTGCAGGCCCTCACATACCCATAAGCTATGAACTCCCACTGCTGCTGCTGTGACTTCTTTCTATTTCCTCCTTGGTCATGGTGTCCATTCCCTGAAGTCTCCAAGTTCATTGATGTGTCTTCTTGTTGTCTCTCCACCATTCTGTATATGTTTAAAATTTGAGAGGTTTATGATCCTTGAGGGTCTCTGATTAGTTGTCTAGTTCACGGATGGGATGGAGCAAAATGCCTGCAGCCTGAGCAGGCAGGTTTGCAGCATATAGTGAGTGAAGTGTTACAGTTACAGCTGCTTTACTTAAAAGTAAAATAAATACATAATGAAAACTATGGAAAAACTCCTCAAGCTGAATGGTACCTTAGGCTGTCACTTAGGTTCATAAGTTTTTACTTTACTTTTGACCACTAGGATCCTTGCAGGCCTAGCCACATACCCCAAACTCATTTGGATCCTGAGTATCATGGCCATCTATACAGGGAAGGGCATGTTAGTAGGGATGTAACTAAGGAGTTTGTAAGTGTGGTGGTATTAGTTAGGATAATACTTTTCTTATGGACAACCTCTGTCCATATGTGACTAAAATATACATGTATTAACACACAATCCCCAGTCCATAATTATGGGCATGTCGTACTTCTACAGGTGGGCTTAGAATCTAAGTCTTTGGAAATGTTGACAATTATAAACCATCCACATGATCACTACACCACCACTTCAGCTTAATTTGTGTACATCTAAAGCTGGTCCTTCTTATCATGTATGTCTAAAATTCTACTGGCGCCCTTTTCACTTCATGACTGATGTATAGATGCATCCACTGCAACAATTTAACACATAATGATAGCTGACATAAAGTCCTCAGAAATTTATGATACTACCTACTTTAGTGTAAATCAGAATCCTCAGCTGATGCTAAAAAACATTAAAACTAGCATAAAAATTGGTGCATGAAATTCACATTCTTCCAAATGTGGATTGCACCTAGCAGCTGATACATCCCTTCAGTTCACCATGAATAAGGGGCTAACATTTCTGCAGAATGAATACCTCAACACTAAAGTTTTGAACATTATGTCTGACTTCCTATGACTGTGCTAAACACAACCACAGCAGACTGCTACATATAAGAGGTTCCCCATTTTCTGACATTCCTTTCCGCATGTTTAATAAAAATAGAATAAAGTTGCAATTACTTGGGAAGTAACATTTACACAAGGCTATAGAACAAATGAACTACAACTTGTTGGGTTTGACAGAACCTAGCTTCGCTCCCACAGTTATTAAGTAATTTAAACTACAAAGACCTACAGTCATTTTATTCTGAGGATGTCTTCAGTTTAAATTATAATTCAGCAAATATGACAATGCTATACTGCACAATACCACCTATACCATGCTGCATCAGAGGTATGTAATCATAAGTAAAAAAATCAACTTACCAATCAGATTTAGAAATATCTCTGATGTGTGTCCTTGATTTGTTGAGGTACTGGGTGTGCCACTAGTACAGGATATTCCACATGTGACATCACAGTGTCATATTTCATAGTGTAGCAACTAAAACTGACAAGCACTAAATTCTGACAAATCAGGCAGCTCCATATTGTCATCTGTTGCAATGTTTTTCATTAGCAGTTCCCCAAATAACTGCCATTATGGTTGAAACAAGCAGGTAATAAGAAAGGTCTCTATATCAGGCCACAGAACTTCTCCAGGCATTTACAAAAAAAAAAAAAAACATAAACAACAATCTTGCAGTATTAACCATGTGGTGCTAAAAGCTCTGATGGACTGTTGTTAGGCACAGATTTATACAGACAGTTTGATGTATTCCATGTGTACAACAAAATGATAAAATATTATTATTTTATAGACATTCATACATCGTTCACCACACATTAAATCACTCTGTACTCTGCAATGGCCAAGCTGTGTATGTGTATGGGTTCAGAGCTGTGAGGTCACATAGCAGCCATTTGTCCATAAATAATATATATATATATATTTTACATGTATCATGTCGAATCACTGAAGGTAGTTTTGATGACAGTAAAAAGTTTGAAAACTTCTCAATAAAACTGCTTTCAATGAACATTAGAACACATTTTTTGAAGGGGACAAACTCTCTTGCACCTTTCATGTGGGGGGAATATCCTCCATCCCCAAAATTTATATATACCAACTCTGAGGTTGCCGAACAATGGAGAAAAAAGCATACTCCACTATCAACAAAATTAATTTTGTTGAACAATATTTGCACATTTAAAGCTCAGCAAAACTAACCACTCATTTGACACATTGCCATATGAACTCAATTCTGCTATTCTACTCTTGCATAAAATATAGTAAACAAACAAGACCTCTGATGTTACCTTCTTTTAGCTACCCTTCTTAAATAATATTACCTTATAAATCTGTAAACACATAAGAAAATGTCATAGTAAAAACTTACTGCAACACATTTAATATTTTTGAGTTGGATATTAAACTTTTATATAAAACTACTTTATTCATATTCTCCTCATGCTCTCATATTCATATTTCAACTTTTTAACAACTATTTTACTGTGTAATGCTCTTACATAAATGTACATTAAGTGCATACCATGTCACTTGCTAATTCAGGTCTCCTATAATTACTATAACATCACCTGCTATTGTGCACTATTGTTTTTTGTTCCTTACCTTATAAACAAGCATTATGCAATCTTCTATTTTATCTGTGTATCCTATATGCAAATATCTTTAACTGTATTGTGTATCTGTATGTATATTTGCTTGTCTGTATACTGTATCTTATATACTGATTGTTAAGGTTTTGGAACTTTTCTGCCTGGGCTTCCACTGAAAAGGGATTTTCAGCCCAGTCAGCCTTTCTCTATAAACAAATGCAAATAAATAAAATAAATACTTTACCTGTGCAGTTCCATTTAAAAGTTCTAAAGAAGGTGCATAATATATTCTGTTATGTTTACATTTATGCATTGTAACTTCTGAGTATGTCTTCTCTAATCTGCATCCCGCATCTGCTTAAGATTTTCCAAATTTTTCAGACATATTGGCCAAGGTCATGCCTGAAAAGTGTCCTTGGAGCAATGCACTTTCCTAGTAAACAAATGTGAAATACATAAATAAATAAATAAATAAATAAATGCAAATAACCCAGATATGTTGTCTATGGCAGTGTAAGAAGTGCATCTATTACCCGTGTCAGTGTGCAGCAGTGATAGCTGAGATGGGACTTGTGGACTGGTACATGATGCTATGAGATCAGATGTGACATAGTAATACACTGGAGTAGTAGTGCTAGTAGAAACTCTACATGGAAAGGAGGCCTGTAAAACTGGCCTTTGTTATGCCCAAGTGCAGCACACACTGCCTGTGGTGGAGGACCCACAGTTTGTCCTGAGACTGTTTTACTTGGCAGACACCATATATGGAAACACTATGAAACACTCACAGGCAGTTATTGAAGTCCTGGGTACACTGGCCATTTGTTAAGCTTGTTGCTGCTTGGGTGTCTCATACTGGTTCTATTCAAGTTTGACACAGCCAAATGTCAACAAAAAAGTACCTACTGCATGCATACTGTGTGGTCAGCTATGATTATTAGCCATGCATAATCCCTTACCAGTGTCCTCACACTAGGGGACAATGACCATGACAACAGCAAACCTACCAGACAAAGATTTTTACTGTGGTTCCTGTGTGGTTTTATACATTTTCATGCTCAGTGTTCTGAAAATATGGTTAGCAAAACAAAGCATCTGCCTTATCCATAAGAAGGTTCACTCTACACTAGTTTAATGCCTTAACTAGTCTTGATGTACCCATTGTGCTAGTAGTGATACAACCACTGCGTCTTTTCTTCAAAATCATACGGTAGATTTACCATCATGTTGTGACTGGGTTGTGCAACTTCATTCATCAGCTGCCATACTCCATTGTAGTCACATGCTCTGTAACATAACAAAGGCCTGAATATTCAGAGCAAAGAACAATTTGGATAAATGGCAGAAGTCATAATAATAGAATAGGAGATTTAGGATGCAAAACTGTTGAAAATTCAGTCTGATTAAAACATTAAATATGCATATTTGTTGAAACCTCTCCATATCCACTGACTTGCCTATACCAACATGAATGAAAGAGAAATCTTTCAAAACAAACTGCACCAACACTGACTTCTTATAGAAAACAGTGATTAGGGTGCTCAACATTGGTGCCACTTGAAGGATGTTAATATCTGTTCTGTTAATACAATGAGGTTTAAGTTGCCAAAAATCATATCACAAATTTGTAGGTTTAATTTCTTCGTAGATCAAATTTGAGATGCTGTAATAGCTCAGTCTTTGAAAAAGACCACCTAAAAGGTAAAAGTAAAGAAAACAACTCAGAACTAGAAATTGCTTATATATATTAATTACTGAGTATAATGTTATGGGAATCAACTGTACACTAGACTTAACTTTCTTGGTTAAAATACTCAATGCAAAAATCAATGAAAATTCTGTTTTTGTAGGGAATATTAATTACCCAAACATGGGCTGAACATAGAACTCCAAAAAATGCTTACCAGTCACTCTGGGTCAGTCAATTAGCATGACTGTGAGAAAATGCACTCTGGAGACAGGCATGATCAGAATGAGAAAGAACTCATTACTGGCTCATTAACATATCTCTGAATTGTACACTAGTGTTTCCATTATTGGCCCATGCATTGAATTAGAAAAAGCATCTCCCACACATGCACACGTGTGCGCACACACACACACACACACACACACACACACACACACACACACACACACACACACACAAACCAAGGCTCTTGATTTCCTCTCTACCTAATCCCCCATAGTGTGACTAATCAGGCAGATATACACTCACATACCCCATGCACATACACACACACACACACACACACACACACACACACACACACACACACACACACACACTCTCTTGCATGCTCACATACGCATGCCTCTTTACTCATGCCCCTACATACACACATGCACATACCTACATATGTGCATGTAATAATAACCCCTCATTACCCCTTTGCTGAATTTACCTGTACTGTGAGTTCTCCTACAGGAGTGGAAGGGTGACCACCATGTTTTTATGATGGTCACTTTTTCCTCCTATAATAAAATTTTATTTAACAAAGTGGTTCTCTGAATTTCTCAGCTGTGCAAATCAGGAGTCACAGACATTTCTGTGGTATATCACATAGCTATTTAACATTATCCACTTACTGAACCTGCTTTATTAGCATGCAGCTCTACTCTGGAGGCCACCCTACATGTAAAGGCCTCCATGAGGTGAAAACCTCAGTGGTAAAGTGACCTCTTAATCAAAAAGGCTTATTGAGATTGACAAATTTTCAGAACAAGGTTACTCCATCATTTTAAAGCTTTCTGAATCTTATCAGTAGTTTGGCTATGCAAATTAAAAATAATCTTAAAAACATACTGCAAAATCCTGCTAAAGTTGGCAAATAAAAACATAAACTTGCAACCTGCATTCCCTATTGCCTGCAGTGTAATAACTAGCTAACTAAATAAATAGGTTTGCGTATTATACACAAAAAAGTCATAGAAACACACACACGCACACACACACACACACACACACACACACACACACACACACACACACATACAAGAAATGGCATTGCTAACTTTAAATCAACACACACTAGAAATTAAATTAATTTTTGTTATGATTGAATAATTAAAATAAAATTAAAAAAACAAAAAAACAAAAAAAAAACAAAGCACTAACCACTGGAAAATGACATTACTAGCAAAATGGATTCCTTACATCCCTCATACTTCCTATTACATGTTTTTCTCGTATGTTTTTTCTAACATCTGTTTCAAATTAAAATTATTTTTAAATGTAAAAGTAGGATGGTTACCTAAGTCTACAGTATACATATTCTTTTAAAGTAATATTTCATTTCCTCCTTACTATACATTTAACTGCCTTTGAATCAGTTCTATAAGAAAACTTAAACTGATTTTCATTCATTTCTGACTTTATAAGAAATATCGTTATCTGCTTTTTTTAAAATCGGAACAAAATCTTATATTTCTCATATCCGGCACTTTATTCTGAACTTGATCCAATATATTATCGTGATACCTTCTCTCTGTAGTCATGTCAGTTAATAAATTCAGTTCTTGCAATAACATTTCATGTTGTCACATCAGTCAAGAGATACATACCATTTGACCTACTATGTTTCTATACCACTGGATGTCAATTATTGTAGTAGAAATAAATATTGCTATAGATAGGTTTCCTATCTACTCCATATTCAAAGCAGCCATTACTATTATCTTTAAAATCACTACATCCAGATGAGTATTTTATTAAAATCTCTATTCATGGTAAATCTTAACAAGTCAGTATCATTCTCCACACATCTATGAAATTTCATTAACTATTCTTGCCTTCTAAACGATGACTATGTTATCAAGGTAATTTACATAATATTGCATAAATTCTTTATATTTTGACATAAATATCAATTCATTAGCCCCCCCCCCCCCACCACCACCATAATACAATGTTAGCAAATACAAGTGCTGCAGACACCACAATTGCTGCTCTGGTTATCCATTTATAATCCACTCCTTCAAAATACAAATAATTTTTCAGCACTATCTGCTTAAATTACATTACCAGTAAAATTTCAGTATCAGTCAGAGTTAATCCTATGACTATACCTTCCTGAAACTACTCCAAGGCAATATTGTGTGAAATGACTAAAGATCCTTCACATCCATATGGACCAAAACACTATCTGGTTTAAAATCATCTTTTGACAAAAGGCTAAGAAAATGCTATCAATCTTTTAAAAAATGTACTTCGTTGCAAAAAATCCAAAATCTTAAACACATAAATTGCTAATAGCTCAGTCATGGAGCAGTTAGCTGCTATTATTGGCCTGACTGGTAGATAGCAAATATTTTTAACAATTTCAACATACCAAAAAAAATAACTGTCACAGTAGGTTTATTAATCTGCAAATAATGAAATGCATTTCTGTCTTTCACCTATTGTATTAGCAGATCATTTAAAACACAACCTGCATTTGCATGAGCTATGTTTTATCTTATTTTATAAACCTTTGATAAACATTTTCATTCATGAACAAGGACAGCATTCTATTACAATAATTGGGTGTACTACATCAAAAGTATACCGCCCCTTATGAGGTTATATAACCCTAGCCATCTTATTAGAAACCAGGGAATAATTTATTTTCTATTGACGTCAATTTATAATAAAAGTTTTCATACAACAATCCATTTATCTGAAATTAATTTTACAAAATTTTCAAACAATTGCAAATGTGGGTGTAGCAGGGTATTTTAATGGCTATTACATTTAAATGTGTAATTGTATAGAAAAAACGTGCTATGCTGATTCTCTTATTGTAAAAATGAGACCATATTCATTCATCTTTAGTATCTATCTTTCAAATATTACATCCTAAAACTTAGTTTTCTGGATTGTTCATATACCACCAATTAGAAGATTTAGAAAATGTAACTGTTATTGAAAAATGTCTTTAATATCAGACTGTCATGCCTCACTTATTGCTTTTACCACTTTATGGGTTTCCCTGGGCCTTGCACTCTCTTCATTGCATTCATATGCTCCAAGGGTGTAGCTAGAAAATACAGTTTTGTACTCACAAAATAGTTTGCTGTCCCCACCTCACTTGGCTTTAAAAATGGGCACATCCTACAAAATGTTGCTCCCCCCAGAAGTTAATAAATGTACACATCATTTTCATTGGTGCCGTTCAAACTATTGTTTTTAGTTTGACAATCATCTCTAAAAGCATGCTATGCACTTTTTGTCAGAGGACTCGCTTTAGACAATTACAGACAGAATAAAGCCTGAAAAAGCTGCAATGTTTCTGAGTGATGCAAAGAAAAAATGTCCTCTGTAGAGTGCAAAGAGCAGGCATTGCTGCACCCTTGAGATTCTGCTCTGGTGACATGCACGCTCTCCTGACTGTACTGGCTGTACTGATTGGCTAATCTATCTGACTGCCATAGCAGTGGAATAGTCTAAAAAAATATTGTGCTACTCTAATGAAACATTAGTATGCAAATCTGAGTGATTTCCTACATTTTGGCACTAGGGTTTTAAGAATCTACCTACCTGGTGAAAGGACCCCCTGCAAACAATCCTAACTAACTCTTCCATATAAAAAGAAACTTGCCGTCCTGCTTAGGAACCCTATTACCAAGGAGGCAAGAAAATTTCAAACCATCTATCTGGCACTAGGGTTTTAACAATCTACCTACCTGATGAAGAGACCCCTGCAAACAATCCTAACTAACTCTTCCATATAAAAAAAAACTTGCCGTCCTGCTTAGGAACCCTGTTACCAAGGAGGCAAGAAAATATGTGTTATCTAAACCGAGCAGTAAAGCTGAACACTTGCTTAATAATTTCTGTTTGTATATAAACACTCTACCTAACCGGGATACCCAGCAGCCATCCCCCCCTACCCCTTAACATATATACATTTTCCACTCCTTGTGCTGCCTCCTGTAACTGTTTACAGGAGCCTTTGCAAAACCTTTACCATCTGTCTCAGCTCTCTAACTTCTGCTGTTATATACTTTTTGCCCACTAGATGGCACCCTAAACTAGGCTAGCTCCTTGTACAGCTATCTTTTCTTGCCTGAATTAAACTTAATTAACGATCAGACCCTAAACTACAAAAGAAAGATTCTTCCCCACTCTACTTGCTACTTTCCACTGTTATTGCACTCAGCTGTCCCTTACTTTCACTCCCACTGTATCCTCCCCTCCATACTTACCCTTCCCAACTAACGTACCTCAGTTGTCAGCTGCTCACAGATTGTTTTGCTGACATTTCTTTGGTTACCTGTCCAAACCTGCTCCTTTCGCCCAGTGGGCTCACTCCGCTCCCCTACCCAACCCCCAATTCCTACCCACCCCCAGAGGTCCTACCGTTATACCTCTAATACCACACCACCATCCCTAGTCATCCAGTCACATCCTTCTACTCGTTAAAGTACTAATTACTATACTTCCACTCACTTACAGATACTCATTAAATTGCTAAGTACAAAACATCCAATTTACATACTTGACACTTTAAGGTAATATGATACTAAGTGGAATCTCCCCTCTACCATCCTCTTTACAATTACTTCTAGTAACTTATTTACATTTTCCCTCACTATGCCCACACCTCCAATGTCTAAACACACAAAACTATTTCTCTTACATGCACTCCTACCTTTACTATATATATATATATATATATATATATATATATATATATATATATATATATACCCTATGTCCTAACTAACTACAAACATCAAACCTTGACAAACTTTAACCATCACTTTAAGCAAACTTCCCTAACAAATCTGGCACCTTCTCTAAACCACATAAATATTACATCAACACCCACCTATCTACTGCCAAAGTTTCATCATTTACTCCACATTAACTATAACCAACCCATAAAAACACAAAACACTTCCTGTAAATTCCTGAATATCATACATAGAATTGACAAACTCAAACTACTAGATGGTGATATTCATCCCAACCCTGGTCCCAACACCACAAGCACCACTAACCCCCATAAACCAAATCCCTCTACCTCTCAAACCCCTACAAGAACATCTAACTCTCTCCTTATAGCACACCTCAATATACAGAGCTTAAACAATAAAGTTGCCCACCTCCATGCCCTCTTAGATGTACACTCCTTTGACATAATTTGCCTAACAGAAACATGGTTAAAACCTGTAACTTAAGACAATGAAATCACCCCAGCTGGATACAATATCCTGAGAATAGACCACAAAACCAAAAAGGGTGGGGGGGGGGTAGCAATACTATATAAAACAGAGCTACAAGTTACATCATTAGATGTGCAACCACCTTCTATTAATAACACTGAAATCCTTATTTCTAAACTCCAGATCAACAGCTGTAAATCCATCTATATCATATGCTCCTATCTCCCTCCAGGTAATAACATAAACACTCTTGAAAATATCCTTTCCTGGCTCTCAACTAACTTCCCACAGGAAACCATAGTGCTTGGTGACTTTAATATTGACTGGAACACCTGCATCTCAGCCAACCATACTACTCATATAAACCTTTATGGTTTTTCCCAAACTATTACCTCCTCCCTCCTCCACCAGGATCCATAAACCTCACAGTAAAGAAACCACTTTAGACTGGATACTAATAAATAGTCACCCCCTCTTATATAAAGTTGGTACCCTTCCTGATGACATCAGTGACCACTCACTGACCTATATAATCAGGCAAAAGGTCATTACTCACAAGCCATCCATATATATAACTATTCGATCCAACAAAAACTTTAACTCTGTGAACTTCCAAACTGAACTTAAAGCATGTGATTATTCACCCCTAAAACACCTCCAGCTAAATGAAGCAGTGTCTTACTTTAATGCCAAATTCTTAGAAATCCTGGACTACCATGCACCTACCCGCTCAATCAGAAATAGGACTAAAACTGCTCCATGGCTTGCAAAAGTGACGAGGCATAAAATTCTACTAAGAAATAAAATCTTGGCCAAATGGTGAACAACAAAAAATCCAGCAGATCATCAAACATTTAGACAGCTGAGAAATGCTACAAAAAATCAATACTTCTAGATAAAAAAAAACTTTTACCATCACAGCCAGCAAACTCACCAACATAAACCACAAAACTTCTGGGCAGGTATAAATAGACTCCTACATCCAGGTCAGTCCAAAATACCAACCCCAACAGGCTCCACCCATGAGAATCCCAAGCATATTGCTAATGCCTTTAATACCTTCTTTACTGAGGCAGTCCAATCTTTAGCTAATTCATTACCTCCTGTTAGCACAAGCCTGTCATCCTCCTTGACTAATTTACCTCCCTCATTTCATTTACAACCAGTCCCAACATCCCTCATCTGGACTCTTCTTCAAAAACTCAAACCTTGTACCCCCTCAGCTGACGTTCTGCCAGCAGAATATCTGCAGATAGCAGCAACAGTAGTAGCCTTTCCTATTTCCATCCTAATAAATAGAACCATTACTGAAGGAATCATCCCATCTATCTGGAAAATCTCCCACATTATCCCACTACATAAGGGTGGCAACTCAACTGAGCTCTCAAACTATCACCCAATAGCTTTACTCTCTCCTTTAGCAAAAATAATGAAAACATGTATCCACCGGCAACTATTAGACCACTTACTGCAAAATAACTTACTAGCTAACTGTCAGCATGGCTTCAGGCCTTTCCACAGTACCACCATAGCCCTCTTTTCCTTTTCTGACTGCATTAACAAAAATTGTAACAATACTCTATCGTCTGCACTCTTTATCGACCTATCAAAAGCCTTTGATATGGTTAACCATCAGCTACTTATGAATATACGTAAGTCTCTCTCACTAGATACATAGGCATTACAATGGTTTAAATCCCACATAGAAAACAGGCAACAGGCCATGCTTTGGGAGATTAATCTATCCTCACACCTTCCTAGTACCATAGGCATCCCTCAAGGCTAAATCTTGGGCCCTTTTCTTTTCTCAATTTTTAGCAATGATCTAAATGTAATAATTCCTCAAGCTACATGTATACAATATGCTGATGACTGCACACTAATGTATTCCGCCACCTCTGTACCTGAACTCCAGTCCCTTACCCAAACAGTGCTTAACATAGTAGAAAACTGGTTCTTACAGCACAGCCTCCTCCTGAACCCCAAAAAGACAAAACTACTACTCTTGACTTCACAGTTATATCCAATGATGGTATTGTCATATCTCCCGACTCAACCACCAAGCTCCTAGGTGTAACAATAGACCATAACCTTAACTTTGACACACATATTAACACAACAATAAAACCAGTTAACAGAAAACTAGGCTCCCTCTACAGGATTAAACCCTTCCTTACTCCAACAGCTAGAACAACTATTGCCCATACCCATCTAATCTCTACCCTCCTCTACGCCTCTCACATTTATACCAATCTATCAAAAAACAACATCAACAAACTGGCTACCTCCTACAATAACATTGCCAGATTTGCTACTGGTTCCTCATTTAGAACTCACCACTGTCAAAACCTAAAGCAACTACATTGGCTGGAACTACATAATTAACTTCAGTTTCACCAACTTATTATTGCCCACAAGATCCATTATCATCCCAATAATACTGCAATACTTACTAGCCTTCTAACCCCTTATAATAATCTGACAACCCTTTGCTCAGCAAATAAAGTATGAGTATCTACACTTAAATCCAAAAATAAGGCTGGAGATTCACTTTTCTCCAGTACCATGGGTAAAACCCGGAATCTGCTTACCAGGGAATCTCATCTCTTTCTTCAGTGCAACTCTTCAAAAAGCAACTTAGAGAATACCATAAAATCCACTGGTTATGCCATGTAGTAACCAAGACTAGTAATCCCCTCCAACTATGTCTAAACTCTACCTGTCTAACCATTTGTGATTTTTACATCTAACTCTTTCATTAGCCTCAGGCAGTAGATCCAATTAAGCTAACTAAAGTCTTTAAAAACTTACTCTTATGTAGGAACCACTACAGAGTATGAACTTGTATAGTAAATATTTTTACTGTATGAACATGTTTTCACCTATATATACCTATAGAGTGTTTTTTTTCTCTTTCTTCTTATTATATGCTACTTTAAAAGTTCCTGTGCTGCTATATAACAATTGTATGCTGCATTGCAAAAAATACTGTACCTGAAGTTGCTATTATTTGTTATAGTGTGTTTTTTTCCTCTTTCTTTATTATATGCTGCTATATAACAATTATATTCTACACTAGAAATTAGTACTGTACCTGAAGTTGCTAATATTTTTTGTTTATTTGGAGCTTATCACCCCGGGCCTCTACTGAAAATGGACATATATCCAGTTGGACTAGCCCGGTTAACAAATGCAAAATAAAAATAAAAATAAAATAAATTTGCATCAGCTTTAGTAATCACATTATTTGAATATGCAAAATCATTTTATGAATGAAAGAGATCAGATATGCTTTATTGCTGTTATATAGTCACTTTTTCTCTATTAATTTTCCTCAGTTTTCTTTATCTTTAAACATGCAACCCCCATATTGTTCATTTACTGAAAAAAAAGTCAAATCTTTAGTAATAAATTCAATGAAAGTTTTGATCTCCTTTTGTAATTTACACAATTGTCTAACATTATCTTTGGCCATAATTTCATCCTGTACCATCAAACAAGCATAATAATTATTTGGGCATAACAGAGTTTGGAATCATGCCATTGAGAAACTTCCAAATTCCTAAACCGTTGGGCACAATTGTATTAGACATACAATAGTAGAAATAGTGATTTTCAATTTGAAGATTTTTAAATTTCAACAACTTATTCTCCAACAGTCGCTGTCATTGTAAGTTATCCAGTTTTTCATATAGTCATTAATTCTTTAGTTGATTGGTTATATATAACTTTAATGCAATGAAATGAATATTTAGTAAATGTAACAGGAAGTAGTTTATGACTGGATAACACTATCATGTGATGTTTATTGAAGTGCCTATTTAAAATGTTTTATGTCATATTTATATTGTTCTGATGATGTAATTTTATTAATGAAAGCACTGAACTTATTAAATTTGGTTTTGAGCATTAATCATTGTTTCGGGGGTAATAACTTCATCATGGCTCAAGAGCGTGGTTACCACTTGGGAATCACTGTTGTCGTTTATGTGCTGACTAAAAATAATATAACTACAGCATAAGTAAAGTAGAAAACTAATAAACACATACATAAACATCACTAATTGAATTCATCAAGCAAACTAAAGGTCAGTACAAAAAAAAAGAAGGATACTCCAGAACTAGACTAACCTGCTCATAACAGACTCCTCTAATTAAAACAACTGTAAATGTTGAATGTTTGAACAAATACAAATGTCTGAGTGCCTTAAAGCCCTGTCACTATACTTGGTATCCTACAGACTGCTAAAAGGTAACCTGTGTCTGACATACAAGGCATCATCCCAACACCATACTGGTGGATTTAGTATACATCAGCAAGTTAAATTACATCAGAAATACTCAGTCTAGGGATATGAACCTCTTCTGTAGCATGGACAGAATGGCTTAGAGGGACATGTATATCTTGCAGAGGATACCATTGCTCTAGGACAGACTCCACATCCATAAAAAGTTCACCCCTGTCCATATTCAAGTGCAACTTGAACTTATGGATAGGGAACAAAAAATTTACCCCAGGACTAACCTCTGTACAATTAATAGACAGAGGCAGCTCATAGTTTCATAGTTTCATAGTATAGTACTAGGCTATCTGCCCTGGGGCATTTGTAAGCCTAGCCATAGTGATGTGGCTTTTGCCACCCCATGAAATGGTACAAAAATGTACAGAATAAATTTAGAATACTATGCCTCTGTCTAGTAGTGACACAATGACGGTCCCCTTATATAATAGAATTAGTTTACTGTGCCCCTGTCTAGCAGTGACACAGATGTGACCCCTGGGGTAAACTTACGATCTCCCATCCACTCATCAGGATTTCTCTTGAAGAGAGTCAGTGAGGGGCTCTGCCTAATATGAACTGGGATCTTGTTCCAAAGCATGGGAAGCCTCTGGGTTATGAATCTATCCCTCCAGCATGTCCTATTCATAATTGTGCTTTATTTTATGTGTGGGGTCTCCTTAAATTATATATGGTATGATCCCAGTTATTTCCATTGGGGTAATATAATTATCTTCTATGGGATGGGTAAGGTCAACTTGTAACCAAATGGGATA
The DNA here is from genome assembly GCF_019279795.1 of Protopterus annectens. Classification (NCBI taxonomy): domain Eukaryota; kingdom Metazoa; phylum Chordata; order Ceratodontiformes; family Protopteridae; genus Protopterus; species Protopterus annectens. Next base: position 898,971,118 of record NC_056735.1, read on the forward strand.
GGTTAATTCAAAAAAGGGGGGTTGTCTAGGCTTAAAATAGCCTAGTACATAACTATGAACTCATAAATAATGCCTATATTACTAGATGTTTGAAACTGAGCCAATTAATGTAGCTTATTTAAAGTATTATTTTTATTATTTTATTTTACAGTTGTTAACCGGGGATGTCTGACTGAGCCGAAAAGGCCCTTTTTCAGCATAGGCCCAGGGAGAAAAGCTCCACATAGAAAAATTACAGATACATTTAGTTATTTAGACATGATCAGTATACACACAAATTACAAAAGACATGTTTTTACAGTGGTACGCAGCACATCAACAATTGCAGTGGAGAGAACAAACAAAAAATATTAATTTAAAAATAAAGGTAATTAATAGATTTTCCGGTGTACAGCTGACATTTGGAATATAGGTAAATACATACATAGTACACAGGTACAGTACATACATTGTAGATTAGCCAGTGTTTGTGAGTACGGTTGAAAACTATTATCAAGTACTCTAGGTGTAGTATGTGTACCTTATCTGCTTTCACTAGCCTGTGGAGCAATCATGGCACTGCCAACTTTGCTTGAGATGTTGCCTGATGAGGTCTTTAAAGGGGGCTTTGGATGATGTGTTTTGAATGCTAGTGAGGACAGAGTTCCATTTTTTTTTGCCACTGAACTACTATATAGCGCATTTCCAAAGCTATTGTAGCTGTTGGTGACTTCTAGTAGTAGTTTGCTTGATGAGCTAAGAGGCCTTTTGGCTGAGTGATGTTGTACCAGGTTTTGAGAGCAGGACACTTATTGGGGAGGTAACAGATCAAATGACAGAGGCAGAGCTGATTGTAGGTTAGGAGGTTGGGCAGTTCAAGCCAGTAGAGCTTTCTCAAAGCAGTACAGTGATGAGTTCTATATGAGCAATTTGCAGCAAAGTGAGCAATTCTGTTATAGCAGGCTTCCATTTTGCTTAGTTCAGTTTTGTTGAGATTAGTCAGAATGGGAGATGCATAGAGTATGGTGGATAGAAGTTGGGACCGAGCAATGGCTGATCTTGTGTTGTTGGTAAGAAATGGTTTGATATGGTAGAGTGATCCCAGTTTGGCATGTACTTTTTTAATAGTTAAGTTGAGATGACTATCAAATTTTAGGTGGGAGTCTATGGTTATTCCCAATAGCTTAGCCTGTGCCACTGGAGTGATTGGAGTAGCATTTGTGGAGTAGATAGTGAATTGACTGTTATCAGTGTTTTTGTTAGAATTGGTTATAATCATAAGCTGAGTTTTCTTTGGATTGAGGATAAGTTGGGCTTTGGTAAGGTAGCTTTCAACATCAGAGAATGCTAGTTGAGTTGTTTGCAGGAGGGTGGGAATGTTTTGTGCAGCACAGATTAAGGTAGTGTCATCTGCATACTGAATGATAGATGCATGCTGTGTGGAGGTATGGAGGTCATTTGTGAAGATTGTGAATAGTAGTGGTCCTAAGACAAAACCCTGTGGGACTTCTATAGTTATGGGCAGCTGAGGAGAGAGAGAATGTTCCCATTTCACAGCTTGGTACCTGTCAGTTAAGTAGCTTTGGAACCAGGTAAGAGTGGAATTTGATAGGTGATATTCGTTTAGTTTGTTTAGCAGGATTTGGTGCGAGACTGTGTCAAATGCTTTGGATATATCCAAAAAGAGAATTGACACCTGCAGGCCTTCATTTTTGAGACGATTTACTGTGTCTGTGAAGCAGAGGAGGGCTGTAGTGGTACTATGGGCAGGTCTGAAACCATGCTGAGTAGGTGACAGGATGTTGCTGTCTAGGAGATATTTTAGCATCTGGGTATGGATGCATTTTTCTAGGATTTTGGCCAGGAGGAGAGTAAAGCAATGGGTCTGTAGTTATTAAGTTCAGTGAAGGTCCCGCCTTTATGTATGGGTGTAACATAGGATATTTTCCAGAGTTTGGGCACATAGTTTTCAACAAGTGATATGTTTATGAGAGTGGAGATTGGGATAGCAATAGCATCTGCTGTGAGTTTCAAGAAATAGATGGGGAGTAGGTTGGCTGCTGTTGATGAGGTTTTTAGTTTGGAGAGCATGCTTTTGATTGAAGTGGTGGAAACTGTTTTGAGGGTAAAGCTTGTATCAGTGTTGTTTGTGTTGGGGGGGGGGGATAGTGAGGAAGGAACTGTCCTGTGATACTAAGGATAGAATTGAGTTCACAAAGTGGGAGTTGAATTGTGTTTCGATGGGAACTTTAGTGTCAGGGGTGGTTGGTTTGGGGGTAGCCTTTTGGGTGGATTTTAGTAGCTGGTTTACATTTTTCCAAATTTTTTGGGGGTTGTGTTGGTATTTAGTTTGTAATGTCATATAGTAGGATTTTTTGTCCAGCCTAATTCATTTTTTGTATGGTTGCGCAGTTCTTGGTACTTAGTTAGGCTTTGTGTTTCTTTGTTTTTTGATAGTAAAGCCAGGCAGTGTCTCTGGACTTGAGGATTTGTTTGGTTTCTTTACTAAGCCAGGGGTTTGTAGAGGTTCTAATCTTGATTTTTCGCAATGGAGCAACAGTGCCTAGTTGTTGTAGAAATCTTTGGTTGAAATATGCTGCAGCCTGGTCAAGTGAGAGGGTTTTTAGGGGGGGGCCAGTCACAGTTACAGAGTAAAGTATTGAGGACCTTAGGAAATAATGTTTTTGTTTTTCTAGTGGATATATAGTTAGTGGTTTTGCATATGCTTGTTCTACTACATATAAAGTATATTATGTTGTGGTCACTTAAGGTATCTGGGAGACTGCCTGCGTGGGGGTACAATGTGGGGTTGTTAGTTAGGACCCAGTCAAGGATAGATTCCCTTTTAGATTTTTTATTACATCTAGTTGGAATTTGGATTAACTGCTGGTAGCCATGGAAATTTATTAGATTACTTGGTAGTTCTGATATGCAGGTGAACCAATTTAGGTTGAAATCCCCCAGAATAAGGGTTTCTTGTGAGTATGTGGAAGAACAATAGGATAAGAAGGCTTCAAGGCTAGCAGGTGTATTACCAGGTGGAATATAGATCACAATTGTGGTGATGACCTTTTTAGGGTGAAGTTAAAGTTGTGAGATAAGTATGTCCCAATTATTGGGGGAGGGTTAGGAGTTTGGTAATTGATGTACAGTTAAGTTGGACTTGTACAGTAAGGCAGTTCCACCCCCTTTACAAAGTGGTCTGTCTTGCCTAATGATATTGTAGCTGGTAGAGAGAACTTCTGAGTTAGCGATGTTTTTATTTAGCCAGGTTTCTGTTAAAGCAACTATGTCTGGGGAGTAGTGTGCTATTGTGGCCTGGAGTTCAGGTATTTTATTTTTGATACCTCTAATATTAATATTTAGCATTAAAAGAAGGTTGGTTTTGCTGCTGTTGTTGATTTGCCCAGGGATGAAGATAATGGGGGTGTTATATTCTGACATTTGTGTAGGAGCAGTTTGTGTTGGACAGGATGGATTTGGGCCTGGGTTGGGGTGGATATCCCCACTTATGGTGAGCCTTGTGTTAAAATGGTGATACAGATGTTGGAGTTTGGTGAGGAGTGTGAGAAAGTATTGTGTTTTTTTGGAGTAGGAATGAGAGCATATGTGTTTAGTTCTGAATTGGTCTGTTATGTAGTTCTTGAACAATTGTGGGCAGATCTTATTATAATGTGTGGTGTCTGTATATGAGAGTGCATAACGTAGTGTTGTGCTAATAAGTTTAGGGATATTGCTAGAGTGATAACTTGTGGTGTTATAAAGAATTATGAGAAGACAGACTAGACTTAGTTGTGTGATAGTCATGGTTATAAAGTTTAAGTTGGTACTAGGTGGGGGTCTGAATAGGAATTATAGGGTTGCACTATATGTGGATGGGTAAGGAGTGTGGTTAATGTAAAAAATGCCTAGTGGGAATGAGAGTGATTGCGAGTATTTTGTGTGGAGTAAGTTGGTATGGTATAATGTGATCTGTCTTGAGGAGCTGTGATTGGTGGAGGTGATGTGAGGGTGAGCTACTATAAATGTAGAGGTAGTGGAGGTGGGAGGGAATAGGGGCGGGGCAGGGCAGGGGAGCAGAGACAGCCCGAACATTAGCGAGGGCGAACAGAGTGGGACAAAGCCCACCAAGACAAGAGTAAAAAGTAAGTATAACTTTACAAATCTGAACACTTTAAACAAATTCCTGAGGTCTAATGGCTTACCAGCAAGCAGAATGCAATTGCTGAAGAGCACTTGTGTCCTGGTGGGAGACTAGAAATTTAAAGATGGCTCCATGCTCAGCAGGATTCTAATACAGACTTAGTAATGGGGGAGGGAGATAGCACATGGGATGTAAACCAGGTGGAATGCAAAGAAACCAGAGAGGCAATCAGTGGAAAACTATCAGTGAAGGCCTCAGAGGGGGTAAGTAAGAATTCAAACAACCTGTAAAGTGAAGGAGAGAAGAGACAGCAAACTTTATTAAGGTTGGGAGTGTGTCTTCACATTGACTTGCTGATTAGTAACCAGTTTGTGCACAGATTAGAGTAGGGAGATACATTAGCAATGAAGGGGAATGTATAGAGATGCAAATAAACAGGTGGGCCTCCAAGTGATACAAACTAAGGCAGAAAGCACTGAGAGGGCTGCTTGATGGTTATTTTAGTCACAGGGATCTGAATTAAGTGTATACTGTCTATTGGACAGTTAGGATTACTGCACTAGCTGGGGGGGCACAAGGCTATAACAGTCAGTTTTATTAGCATGCTGAGAACTACTAAGAAATACTGCTACTGTAATAGCTTCACTCTCATAAACATACAAGTAGAATGCCTGGGTGGACTGACCCTGCTCTTGAGGCTTAACATGTATATCCTTGTGTAGTTTTGCAGTACTGATTCCTTCTTATACTGTATGGGTGGAGAGGTAGCCGCAGACTGCAGATTTGCTTGAGTGTGCTCTGAAGAGAGAGAGAGAAAAAAAAGAGAGGATGAAGCTAGTAGAATGAGACAAAGACAGGTCAAAGGAAGTAATGAGGAGATAGGAGAGTGTAAAATATACAAATGTGAGGATAGTGTGGATAAAGCAGGAGAATAGATGCTACTGCTACAGTTTGAGAGTGCTTCAACAGTAACCACATCACAGTGCCATAACAGTTTGGAAACAGGTTAATAAATCATGCACAATACATTTATCAGCCAATTATCCTGTGCATACAAGAATAAGGAAAATGAACACAACAGCAGAGCTGAATCAGTAGCAGAGACAACTGTAGTGCTAAATCAGTAAGTACTGTTTCTAACTCCCAATACTAAGTCAAGATTTACATTACAGTTATGACAGCAAAGTAATGGTAAACAATGTTGTACCATGAAAAACAGATACAATGTGTGGATTTTGATACATAACATATCTTGCACTGTAGGATTATATGCATCTATTACATGTAGCTTAGGTGTGAACTAGGACAGGGTATGCGGCTCAGCGATGAGAATGATGAGGTGTTATTGCTGCCAGTTTCTCTGGCAATGTGCCAGACTCTGTTACCAAATCTAGATTTCTATTAGTAGATAAAAAACATAAACATGAAGACCACTAAAATGAATCACAAAATAATGAAAATCACAGCTGTTGAAACAGGCTATGAAAAGCCAATTGTTTTTGCAGCTGATAGTGCTTCCCACACTCATCTTAATTAAATATACTAAATCAATAGTTACATAAACAGCCTCAGAAATAAAACACCAGGCCCTGTACTGCATTGGCAGCACTATGATGTAATAAAAAGAAACTAAACTTCAAAAAACATATAAATAGTTTCAATAGAAGAAATTTTCTAACAACAATAAATGAATGAATGAATGAATTAATAAACAAATAAACAAATAAATAAGTGCATTAACATTGCGTAAACCAAAAATCATCTGCATTAACAATTTTACCACACAAAGTAAAGGCTCCCGATGGTCAATAAAGACTTAAAAAAGGTAATAACCACCACTTTAGCGTATACAAATTTTATTCCATGCTTTCATCTGAATTGACTTCTTCAGAGAATGGGTTTTCTGAAGAAGTCAATTCAGACAAAAGCATGGAATAAAATTTGGGTATGCTAAAGTGGTGATTCTTACCTTTTTTAAGTCTTTATTGACCATTGAGAGCCTTTACTTTGTGTAGTTTTGTTGTTGTGGTATCGGTTCGATGTATTTTATTGCATTAACAATTTTATAAAGCTTCAAGTCCTATTAAATGGAATGTAAGTATTCCTATTCCCAATGTAATATATCTTGCTAAACTGCATTGAATAAAGCAGCATGATTAAGTTTGAGTACACATCAGATATGAGAGTTCACAACTCTGTGTGCACAATTATGGCATAGAAATAAAAAAAAGATTTTGAGCTTGAAGGCTGGAGTCCATGGATGCATTAACAGTACACAGTCACCCAGTTGGAGATGTGAGGTCTCATCACCTCACCAGTAAATGGGAACACATCTTCAGAATTAAAAAAAAATAGTACAATTCTTATTTTTTATTTATTTTATTTTATTTTTATTTTATTTTACATTTGTTGACCGGGCTAGTCTAGCTGGATACATGTCCATTTTCAGTAGAGGCCTGGGGAGAAAAGCTCCAAGAAATCATACATAGTTAAAACAGAAGTTATTACAGATATTATAAAACAGCAAGTATTACAAAAGCCAATTATAATAAACATTTTTTTTTATCTTTTTTTTTTACCCCCCCACCCACAGGTACATACAAATTGCAAAACACTTAGTGATTTCATGATCAGGTGCAAGATACATATATGTTGTATAATAGTATTTTAAAGAATACGTAAATGGAAGAAAAGAAAGGATGTAGGGTGAGGTATAGAGGATAGGAAAATAATTAGTCTGGGTTAGTACAGGAGCATAGCCAGTGTTTATTGAGGCATAGTTTTAGATTCTTTTTAAAAAGTGAGAGAGAAGACTGAGAAGTGATTTCTGAGGGTAGTTTATTCCATATTTTTCCAACAGAGTTCGAGAATAAGGATTCACCTGCTGAGTTGTTGGGTTTAGTAGTATTGATCAGTAGTTTGTTTGAGGAGCATAGATTTTTGAGATTATTATAAGGTGTAATTAGGGTAGAGAGTATTGGGGTGTTGCTAGGTTGATACAGGGTCTTGTGGATTATTGTAAGCTGGTGAAGTTGGAGCTGATTAAGTAGTTCTAGCCAGTTTAGATGTCGTAGATTTAGACAGTGATGGGTTCTAAAAGGAGAGCCTGTTGCAAATCTAGCAATATTGTTATAGGATGTTGCTAGTTTATTGAGGTTGTTTTTAGAGAGATTGGTGTATATAGGAGAAGCATAGAGGTGAGTGGAGATTAGGTGAGTTCTGGCTATAGTGGTCCTAGCTTCTGGTGTAAGATAGGGTTTAATTCTGTAAAGGGATCCTAGTTTTTTGTTAACTAATTTTATTGTGTTGTTTATATGAGTGTCAAAGTTAAGATTGTTGTCTATTGTTATTCCTAGCAGTTTAGTGGTTGGTTCAGGAGTGATAAGAGTACCGTTGTTAGAAGTGAGATTGAAATGGAAAGAGGTGGACTTTCGGGTTGGTGTAAAGAGTAGTAGTTTAGTTTTCTTGGGGTTTAAGAGGAGGCAGCAGTGTGAGAACCATTGTTCTACAGTGTTGAAAGCTTTTTGAGTAAGATTATGAAGTTCAGTTTGAGAGGAGGCTGAGCAGATTATGGTAGAGTCATCTGCATATTGAATACAGGTGGAGGAAGGAATAGCAGAACTCAGGTCATTAATATAAATGGAAAATAGGAGTGGGCCTAGTATTGAGCCCTGTGGGACCCCAAGGGAGATAGAGAGGTGATTTGATAGTTTATTTTGCCAGAGTACAGCCTGCTGGCAGTTTTCAAGGTAGGATCTGCACCAGCTCATAGATAGAGGATCGAGTGAAAGAGAGTTCAGTGTATGGAGGAGTAGTTGGTGATTAACCATGTCAAAAGCTTTAGATAAGTCAATGAAAACTGCAGATGAGAGAAGATTTTTGTTGCGGTTCTTGTTAATGCAGTTAGTAAATGACAGCAGAGCAGTGGTAGTACTGTGGGAAGGTCTGAAACCATGTTGACAGTTGGCAAGTAGGTTGTTCTGGAGAAGGTGGTTAAGAAGTTGTTTATGGATACACTTTTCCATAATTTTTGCAATAGGGGATAGTAAAGCTATAGGGCGAAAGTTAGAGAAGTCATTGGAGTTCCCCTCTTTGTGTTGTGGGATGATATGAGAAATTTTCCAGATAGATGGGACAGTTCCTTCACTTATAGATCTATTTATCAGAATGGAGATGAGATAGGCAATGGCTTTAGCTCCTTTTTGCAAGAATTCTGCAGGCAGTTTAAAGGTTGCGGGAGTATTAGGTTTTAACTTTTGGAGAAGGGAGGAAATGAAGGAAGTAGATACTGGTTGTAAGTGAAATAAAGGAGGTAGGTTTATAGTTTGGATGGTGTATGTGAAGAAAGAGTTGAAGGCATTGGCTGTTTGTATGGGATTGCCAGGGTTTGAGCCTTGTGGGTTGGGTAAGATTGATTGGCCTGGGAAAAGAAGATTGTTAATACTAGTCCAGAATTTTCTAGGATCCTTTTGAGTGGTTTGCTGTAAATGTAGATAAAAGCTCTTTTTGTCTAGTAGGATGGCTTTTTTTGTAATATTTCTATGTTCTCTAAAGGTTTGTCGGTCTGCTAGATTCTTAGTTGATCGCCATTTTGCCCAGGATTTGTTTCTAAGAAGGAATTTTTGTTTAGTATTGTTGGTGAGCCAAGGGGCGGGCTTAGCTTTGGTTCTTATAGAGCGAGTTGGTGCATGGTGGTCAAGGATGGTTAAGAATGTTGAATTGAAGTATTCAACTGCTTCATTTAGAGGGAGAGATTTTAATGGTGACCAGTTATATTGTTTTAGTTCTGTTAGGAAACGTTCTTGGTTAAATTGCTTTTTAGAGCGTATTGTTCTGAAAGTGTTAGGGAATATTATGTTGGTTTTCTGTCTGATAATGTAAGTTAGAGAATGGTCACTTAGGTCGTCTGGAAGGGTTCCTGTTATGTAGGCTTGATGAGGGGTATTAGTAAGTATCCAATCCAGGGTACTTTCTTTGTTATGGAATATGTTAGTTCTGGTAGGGCAGTTTATATGTTGTGAGAATCCATATAGGTTGATATGGGTGGCAGGGGTTGTACTAGTACAGGAATTCCAATCAATATTAACATCCCCAAGGACTATGGTTTCTTGAGGGAGATTAATAGAAAGCCAGTTAAGGATATACTCAAGTGTATTAATGTTATTTCCTGGGGGAAGATAAAGACAGGTGATATTTACGGCTTTGCATGTGTTGACCTGAAGTTTGGAGATAATTACTTCTGCTCTATTATCCAAAGGGAGGTTCAGTTTTATAGTGCTGACTTGTAGCTCTCCTTTATAAAGGATTGCTGCCCCTCCTCCCTTTTTGGTAGTACTGTCAAGTCTGATTATATTATAACCAGGTGGGGTGATTTCATTGTCTTTAATGGTAGGTTTTAGCCATGTTTCTGATAAACATAGGATGTCAAATTGGTGAGTATGTAGGAGGGCATGAACTTGAGCAATTTTATTGCAAATACTACGTATATTAAGATGTGCTATAGAGAGTGAGTTGGGTAGTTTGGTAGGTGAAAGGGTCCTAGTTTTGTTATGGATACAGTTTGTAGTGGTAAGGGGAATGTTAGGGCCAGGGTTGGGATGAATGTCTCCATCCAGTAATGTCTGGGGAGGAGTAAAGTGTTTGGGCTGGAGAGGCTTAACATCATAGTTAAGTAGTTTTCTAGTTTTTAAGTTGGTGAGCTTAATGTGTGCTAGTCTGTGATATTTCGCTAATAGGTAGCTAGGTTTAAAGATGAGGTTTAGGAAGTTTGGGGAGAAAGATAATGTTGGTGTTGATGTGTGTTTGTATGGTAAGGGAAGGGTAGAGTAGAGTGGTTGTTCATAGGAGGTAAGGAGATAGGTGGTTGCTAGTGGAGGAAGGAGTGAGACCCAGATTAATAGATGTAAATTGTGAGGGAAGATTGAAATATACATTCTAAAGGTAGTGCGGTGAAAGAAAAATGGGAGGTTGGTATTAAAAGCAGTGAAGAGATAATAGTAAAGGTCGGGTAAATAAGCAGAGAAGGATGTGAGGTAGGTATTAGAGGGTATGTTCAGAGAAAAAAAGGGGGGGTGGGAGTGTTAATGATTTTCCTGGTATGATAGGAGTAGGTAAAGAGGGTTGTGTCTTATAGAGGAAATAAATGTAGGAGCACTGGGGGTGGGTGAGAATTGGGGGTAGGGTAGGGGAGCGGAGTGAGCCCGGAGGGGGAACGGAGCGGGTAGAGACAGGATAAAAGACTGTCAAGGAAAACAATCAGTAGAATATGAGAATTCAGCAGGTAAGTCTTCCTTTCAAGCTTTATAATTTGAAGCTTTGCAGAACCACTTTTGAAACTGGGCAGTCATAGGATAATGTACATTTTTATATTATTCTGGGAGCTTAAAAAAGGGTTTAAAGCTGGTGGGCTGAGTAGCTGGATTAACATCCATACCAACTGCTGTTCAATTTATTTTTTACAACTATTTTAGTTAAAAACAGCTATTCGTTTGACTTCTGTTGATTTCTGCTGTTGAGAGGAATGGTGGATTGTCATTGTGCAAGAGCTTTCCTTAAATCAAGCCCTTAATTTCATTGTTGTCCTTCTGGCTAACAGGATATCTCTAGTAAACGCAGTATTTTTAATTTTCGTCTGGCAGCTTAGAAAGGGGTTTAAAACTGGTGGACTGAGTCACTTGCTTGATGTTCTACAAAATTCTTGGTGGTCCAGAGGTGCTTTTATTGACTGCTAGCCTAATTTGGCGGTCTTTTTTTATTTAAATAGCATCTCTCTATAAGCAAACATGCCAACAATTGAAATCTATATTTGGTAACCTGTGTATTGTACTGTCTCCCAGAATAAGTTTTACTTTTGTTTGTGTGATCTCCCCTGTTTTTTAAAGACACTGAGAATGCTTTTTTACATTTCTTTTTCATCACTGTTGGTACAGTGGTGTGTTTCTTGATTAAATCATTAACACCTATGTAATGTGGAATTTCACACCTCTCGTAGCCTACAAGCATCTTGCATTCCAGAGCATTTCCTGAAAAATAAACACAAAAGCATAAGATAAACAGATGTAAATAACTTGTGAATAATAAAAGCTATGAAAACTGTACAAATAGCAATTTAACAGTAAGAAATGGTATAATATTTATAATGCATACATACACCAAATTATATTTTTGTCAACTTCCATAAATTTTATATCTTAAAAAAACTGTACACCCTAGTCATATATTGTTAAAACATAGTTGTTAACCAGACATCAGCTTTCACATGACAACAAGAAATTCCTCTGTAAGTGCATGTTTGTTGAGATAGTGACAGAAATATGCAAAGATATGTTTAATTGTATAATTTGCCAAACAAATAACACTAGATATCTTTCAAGATGTGTAACTTATAGTGCAGCTATTAAAGACAATTTTCTTCCACAACATCTAAGATTCCACTTTAATGTCATGCAACAGTTTGTAAGTCAATCTGTTTTTGAAGTATTAAGTACATATGAAAACAGCGGATTAAGTGATTGTGTGAGCCTGGGAGCAAGGGATAGCCTAACAACTTTATTCTTTCACAAGTTCAGATAGCAACCCTAGAAAATTTATCTACGACTACTTCTTGCATTTAACTTAGTTATAGCTGTTCATTTCAAAGCCTTTGTGTTCTTGTTTGTGATTTTTTTTATTTTGGTGGAAACATATTAATTATAACACTGCTGGAATGTAAACTTTAACGATTGGCAAATTAATGTTGTTATGTTCCATGCCAATACTTCAATACTCCCCCTTTCATAATTTGTGATTTTGTTATATTATAAAACACTAGGAGACTAAATTGTAAGGATCACCTTCCTACTCCTAGACAGCTACATGGGTTTACATTATTTAATTTTACTTCACCACAGTTATTAGAGAAACTTAGCTATCTCTAAGCTTTCACAAATAAGTCACGTATTTAATCAATCAAGACTAGCCTTTCCTGCTTGTCCTATTTTTTTCTTGAGCTAGTTGTTGGCTGATAGTGTTCTAATTAGCACTCAATTTATTTTATATTGTTAACTCCAACCTGTTACCTATTATAGACAGTTTCAATTGCTATGCACTAAATGATTTACTGATACAAACATTTCTATGAAAATGTACTTTCTGCTATGTACATTTCCAAAACAAGAACATACCTGTATCTGAAATTTGTTTAAACTATATCAAGCTAAAGCAACTGTTTGGTATTTTAGCTAAGTATTGATTGTTCCTCATTAAGCCATAATGATATTGTGATTTTCATAACAATATTGCAAACTTCATGTCACTATAGCAAGGAAGAGTTAAACAGATTCTCCCATCATTCAGGTGTAATTAATTTAACAGGGGTAGTAATATCTCAGCAATGGGGTGGCCACGGTGGTGCAGCAGTTAGCATTGCTGCCTCACAGCAAGACATTCTCCGGTTCGATTCTTGGCTGGGGTGCCTTCTGTGCGGAGTCTGCATGTCCTCTCTGTGGTCGCGTGGGTTTCCTCTGGGTGCTACGGTTTCCTCCCACATCCCAAAGACATGCTGTAGATGGATTGGACACACTAAATTGGCCCTAGGTGTGAGTGTGTGCATGTGTGCCTTCTGTGGAAGGTTGGGCGCCGGGCTGCCAACTCGACACTGTAAAACTCCACTGCCAATCATGAGTGGACAGATGATCCGCTGTGGTGACCCCTAACCAGGAAAAGCCGAAAGAAGAAGAAGTAATATCTCAGCAATACGAACATTTGAATGATATCCTGGCTGAAGTACCCTATGGCTCTATCACTGAGGAATATCCTACTGATGATTCAGTACCCAAGTAAAGCAATGCTTCTTTTCCAATTTGAATTGTAGCTTGTGTTCCTGTGATTCAGTAACAAACATACCAGCTGATCATGACATGCCTCTAAGAGATTCAATAAACAGATTTAGTAATGACAGCATTAACATTACTCAATACCCGACCACTACTAAAAAGAACAGGATAAGAAAGTGTAATATTACAGTTTCTCAATCAAATAATAAAAAGGAAAAAATACTACCTGTAAGTCAGATAAAAGGAAAAGAGGAACAAGTAATGATTTTGCAGCAGAAAACATTTTTTTTTCTGTTTCAGATAGTACATAGCAGTACAAAACCAATATTCATCACCAAGTCCTCATCATAGTAAACAATTAGAAGATACTCAAATAATTATTAATACCCTTAATGAACATCTAGATATTAATTTAAGATCATGAAAATAAAGAAAATACACCAAGACACTGCTTGTCTAACACAGGTCCTAGCAAAAAATGGAAATCATAATGGAAGTGCCCTTGAGGGGCTTTTCAGTATTCCACCATCAACTGATATTCATGACTAGGGTCAAACTTTTTCCATGATGCTTTATTTCATCACTGACAAGAATCTCCTTATGTTTGCTGAATATCTTACACCTTAGTGATTATGAATCTGAAACTGCTTGCAATAAAATAACTTTTTATTGGATTTTTTTGATTTTTCTTTTTTTATTCAATAAATATTGTTATTATTTTGAGTAACAAATACAGATCAGAGAAAAGCTGACATTTGATTAAATCAGTAATAGTTACACATATAAAAATGAAATATCACCTCTGAGTGTAAAAAACTACAGATTCTAAAATTGAGAACTATATACAATATCTACAAAAGTGCTACCACCACGTATGAGCGTATAAAAAAAAAAGAAAAGGCTAAAAGCCAGGTACTAGTTCTTTTAGTACATTGTGTGAGTAAGACTATTAGTCATGTATAAAAGAACAAACCCAAGAAATTAATGTTTGGAAAACTTAGACCGTTCTGGAATCAAGCAACAGGTATCTTCCCCCTTGATTTCTATTTTTAGATTAATTTTTTAGGACGTGGTCAAAGAGGAGTTTCCAGAGTTTCTGGTAATAGATTCATTTATTAAAGTTTCTTATAATACGTTTTTAAGAGGAAATATATTTAATTGCCATATTCTTAAATCCGGTCCAAGAGAGTTTGGTGCGATGTAACCAATTTTTGGTTATATATAGTTTAACTAAGGAACAGAGAATAATTAGAACATGGTGTTTCAGGTTGGATAATTTGAGATCAGTAATGTGGAGGACAGCAAGTTCCCAGGATAGAGTTGATTTATAATAACCCATTTTTCTAAGTGTACTTTAAGAGAGCACCTGAGATTGTGAGTGTATTTGCAAAACCATAGAACTTGCAAAAGGTCAGCATGAGGAAATGGGCAGCATGTGTAAGATGGATCAAATTTATTTAGCACCACAGGAGTACAATAAGTGTTGTTGTTAATCATTAGCTGTGTGTAAATGAGTTTCTTTAAAGGGAGATAACCTAATGGTAGATTGGATTGCTTTAAGTTTCTGCTCATCTGTGAGTGTAATTTCATGATGACCCCAGTATTTGGAGTGAAGAAGTACTGATCCATAATTAATGAGGTTCACCAATTTATAAGTAGTGGAAAGCATTTTTTCCTTGCTTGATAGGCTTTCTATGATTTTGTTTAGTTTATATATTTCTTTTTCATTGATAAGTGTGCCTTTAGTTAGTGTCAATATGATCTCTCTAATTTAGCATAGAATAATGGTATATTTGTTGTTTACCTTCAGTACTAGGTGTAGTTCTTGTAATTTTTTATCTTTATGTTTGAGTATGTCTAGATAGATTAAACAATCTTTAATTAGAGGATATTCCATGAGATTTCACATTTTGTTTATCTTGATATTTGGGTTCAAATGAATTGGTTGAAGGATAAGAAAGGTCTTGTCATTTTAAGGATTTTATCAACTCCTGGAATATTTTTATTTTATTTTTTTTTTAGATATTATTTAGCTTAATATTCCTGAAGTTTATTGTGGTTATGAAGTGGAGGGTTTAGGATTAATATTGTTTCTGATTGCATGCTGATGCCAGATTCTAATCCAAGAGGGAGGCCCTCTATCTTTATCATGGCAAATTTTTAGATTATAATAACTCTGTTAGCACATATAATCTTGTAATAAAGGTGAAAATCTGGTAGGCTTAGTCCTCCTTTTTCTTTGGGGAATATTAATTTTAAATAGTTTATCCAAACTGATTTAGGAAACCAAATACATTTGGCAAGTTCCTTGTTCATTTTGCAGAAGAATAATAAGGTTTGATGCATTAAAGTGGTAGAGTAATTTTGGTAGTACGTTCATCTTGATGACTGCTGCTTTAGATATCATAGAGATTTTCAGCTGGTGCCATCTATGGAGGTCCTGTGCGATAATAGACCATACTTTGAGCAGATTATTCTGTAACATAGAAGCTTTATTGTGTTCATAGCAAATTCCTAGATATTTAAAAGAGTATACTATTTTGTAAGGAAAGTCTGGGAAGTAGTTTTCTTTATGGTTTAAGGGATTAATGGGAAAAATATGGTATTTTTTTTGGTTTACTCTATAGTCTGATATTTTTGAAAATTCATCTATTAGATCTGTACCGAGATGTTCAAAGTAAACATTTAAATGTCTGCAAAGGCTGATAGCATTACTTTAGTATTCAGGACTCTGGGAATTGAATCAAAGTTTTTCTGGGACATATAAAGGAAAGGAGGTTCTATGTATAAATTAAAGAGATGCGGGGAGAGTGGACATCCTTGTCTTGTCCCATTAGATATCTTAATGGGGATTTGATAGCTTTTTGTTGATATATAGATATGTATGTGAGTTATTGTATAGCATTTTAATCTGGTTAGTAAATTCTTTAGGGATGTTGTAATGAGATAGAGCTGAGAGGAGAAAGTGCCAGTTAACTCTGTCAAATGCTTTGCAAGCGTCTAATGTCAGTGCATATCTTGGGTTTCTACCATTCGTGGTAAGTTGAATCATGGAATCTAAAGTTAGTGTATTGTCCCATGTATGTCTACTGCATATAAAGTCAGCTTGTTTGGGGGATAATAAGAGAAGCATAACTTTTTTGAGTCTTTCTGCTAAGAGTGAGGATAGGATTTTAGTGTCCACATTAATCAAGGAAATTATAGTTGTGTGGGTTAGCTTTGTCAAGATTATTTTTGGGAATAAAGATAGTTTTGGAATTGTTCCAGTGGAGATCTGTTATACCTTTCAATATAATGTAGTTGTAGATTTGTAATAGGATAGATGATAGTCTTGAGTTAATGGTCTTATAAAAATCTGATGTATAACCATCTGGACCTGGGGCCTTGCCTAACCTTAATTTTCTAATAACATCTGATATTTCTTGCTGGTTGAATGGGGTAAGGGACGCTGTTTGTTCATCATTTAATTAGGAAAAATTGAGATTTTTAAGGAACTCCTCAATGTCAAGGCTAGGAATTTGTTCATTATTCATCCCATATATTTCAGTATATAGGCGTGGGAATAGTTCAATAGTTTCTAAATCTGTTTTGTAAATTTTATCTTGATATTGGAGAAAAGTGATTCTAGAGGCTTCTTGCTTATTTTCAATTATTCTCGCCAATGCTTTGGATGGAACTTGTGCCCATTCTGAGTATTTGGCTATGAATCTTAGTTCTTGGAGAGAGTAATTTTGTTGGTGTAATTCAAATAGTTCTTTTTGGGTGTTATTAATTGATTTCTCTATGTCGGGGTTAGGGCTTATCTGAAATTTCTTTTCTAGCGCTTTCAGTTCATTGATTAGTCTGTTTTCTTTTTCTTATCACATTCTTTTAAAGTAAGAGGCTTTTTGAATTAAAATCCCTCTTAGCTTTACTCTGTAGGCAACCCATTGAATGTCGTAAGGGATGTTAGTGATTTCTAGGTTCTTCTCAAATTCCACAAGACTATCGGGGATTTCCTTGACTACTTCCCCTTTATAGAATAGGTTATTATTCAGCATCCAGTTATAACAGATACTTCTGAATGATGACTTGTCTGAGAGGTTTATTTTCAGAGTGATTTTTGAATGATGTGATAGAAATCTGGGCTCAGAAGAGTATTTTATCTCCCCTCTTATCAAGAATTTTGAAACTAAGAAGAAGTCTAACCTTGACCAGGATTTGTGGCATTTAGAATAGTATGTGCAGATGTTCCTTTTTTGGAGATTGTCACAGAAGAAGATAGGATCAATGAGGTTTAGATCTGTCATAAGTTCAGCTACCACTAGTGAGGCTTGAAAGTTATGTGGGTTTGAATTACTGGTGTGGTCCGAGATCAGGTCTATAACTGCATTCCAGTCACCTCCTATTATATGATAATGGCTTGGGAATTTGCCTAACAGGTTATATATTTCCAAAATGAAATCTTGCTCTCCTGCACATGGGCTGTATACATTTAAGAAAAGAGTAGGTTTTTCCAATAAAGGATTTTGGGCTATGAGGAGGCACCATCTTCCATTTACATCAAATTTGTGTTCTATGATTGACTCTTGAAATTATTTTTGATTATGATAGCCACTCCTTAAGAGTTAGAGCTATCTCCTGCTCCAAGAATAGATTTTATCCATTTTCTCTTTGCGTCTCCCTCCCATTCTCTTTAAACATGTGAGTTTCCTGTATAAAACAAATATTAGCCTCTGATTTGAGTAATATGTGCATCAGTAATTTTTTTCTTTTTCTTATCTTGCAGTCCTCTCATGTTCCATTAATCTATTATTCACATCCTTTAGGATTCAAAAAGTTTTTTTTTAAATATATTTCTGATTTTCCCATATAAGTTATTTAGCTATATATATGTGAGGATTTACTCTCATGTTGTGGCAATTAGCTCTTTCAATACTAACCCTGTGCCTGACCACCTAATCTCCCTATTTGAAAGAGCTTGGAATAGACAGGTTATCAAGTAAAGCAAAGATATGGGCTGTTTTATCGAGGTAAGCATGCAAGTTATAAATTTAACTTTGCTTACCCATATTAACACATAACTAGAATTAAAACTAATATACACTAATATAAATACCCAAGATTAGTCATCCTTTACCTTGCTTGGAAAATCCACTTTGCTCCTGGCTTCAGGTAGAGCCTATTCATATTTAGGGTACATAAGTTTGTATGTCTCTAATCATTACTAAAATAACAGAAGATAACGTAACATATTAGTAGGATTATTTAGACCAACGTTTGTGAGACAATATACATGGTTACCATAATATGATTGCTCTCTCTCTCTCAAATGTTTGCTCTCTGTATTTGATCATAGCTTAAACCTACTAAAGGACTCTGTACAAGTTTATCTAACCCTCAATGTAAACAATGTACTGTAATTCATTTGACTATTACTATATATTGTATTCTTTGTCACTGCTGATGCTTGGAGCTTTTCTCCCAGGGCCTCTACTGAAAATGGACATATATCCAGTTAGACTAACCTGGTCAACAAATGTAAAATAAAATAAAATAAATAAATAATATAGTGTATGAGGAAGACCATAAAATAATACAGCGTATAAGAGTAGTGAACAAGTGTGAAAATATTCTCATGTATAGGTCTCAGCATAATAACAGAAAGCATATTTTGCACTGTGTATATTACAATAGTGAGACATAACACAGTTTTCCTTATCTTTGTGGTTACACGCTTTGATTCTTGGTATATTAGGTTGCAAGGCAACCAAAGTTGCATATAGATCAATGGGTCTACCTGAAAACACCAAAATCGCAGATCGCCGACAACGAGAACACCGACACCGGAAGATCAACAACAGAGAAGACCGACAGTTGAGAATCCCAACGCTGAGAACACCGACATGTTAAGGTAAGTGTGCGATAGGGACGGACGTTAGGGTCAGGGTGCGGGTAAGGTAAGTGTGTGAAAGTGACGTACGTTAGGGTAATGTGCGGGTCCGGTAAGTGTGTGATAGTGACGGAGTTTAGGTTTGGGGTGGGTTAAGTGAGTTAAGGTTAGGGTGCTGGTAAGGTAAATGTGCGATAGTGACGGACTTGAAGGTTAGGGGCGGATTAAGTGAGTTAGGGTTAGGTTGCGGTTAAGGTAAGTGTGCGGTAGTGCGGACCTTAGGGTTAGGGTTTGGGTTAAGGTTAGTGCATAGATAGTTGTGTATGTAATGTTTAGTGTAGGTTTGTAAGGTTTTTGGTGTGCTTGTGTTGTGTGTGTGTTTTTCGGGAAAGGTATTTGTTTTGTTGATTGTCTGGATTTTGGTTTGTCGGGCATGTGAAGTTTTCTGTTTTTGAACTTTTTTTTTCATTTTTTTTCGTGTCAGTTATTTCGTTGTCGGTGTTTTGGCATGTCGGTGTTATCAGGTAGACCCAGATCAATAGATGCTAAGGTATGGGTACATAATATAACATCATCTTCAGGTAGGTTTCCATGTTCTTCACTCTAGACATTACAGCATACTGTAAAAAGTCCTCATTTCTTTGGCCATCTCTCCTACATATCTAGGAGTCATGAGTAAAGAAGTTTGACATATATAGTTCTTATTTGTATTAATTCAGATCAAGATCATGTCAATTCTGCAGTAGCGTATATTCTGAGACAACAAGTCAGGTTAAAGGCAAGGTTTTCTAGATTGACTCATATAAAGTATAATATGAATTTTCTTTCATATAGTATTTCATGACAATTCTTAGCAGATACCCAACTTTTTGGTTATAATTTTTGAGTACATAAGCAAGTTTTGGTTTCCCCATTTAGGGAGGATGCATTAACAAAAACAAAGGCATATCATCTTATAGTTTTAGTTTGCTTTCTCAACTAAGTGCTAATATAGGCTGTCTCCACTCTAGGTACCACGTCGTGTTTTTTTTCTTTTTCCTTCTTTTTCTTTCCCCCTTCTATTTCCTTTTTAAAAAAGGTTACAGCTTGCAGATGTGCTTCTGGTTTCCACTACCAACATCCAACTGTGACATTCTCAGGTAGTGTTTTTTTAGAAAAAGGGATCTCTGGCTAGTGGGATGTACATCAATTACTATAAGCAAAATCAAAATGAGCACAACGGTTTATGCTAGATAAAGAACCCTAAGCATGACTCAAAATGATTGCAGCATTTACTCAGGCATACATATTTCATTACTAGAAAGTAGGCAAGACAAAATTGTCCTATTTACAATCAGTCAAGGACTGTCAAATGAATATTTGTTATAGGCACACATAAAAAAAAGAAAAAAAAAATATGTTTGCGTTAGACATATTCTATTTGCTGACAATGGTCAGAAATTATAAAAATTCAGTGTAGGCTGGTTGTCTATGTTTACTCCTGGTAGTTTCTGTTCAAAAGCCAGGAATTCTGAAAGATCTGAAAGCCACATCCATTCCCACTCTCTTAAAAGTAACTCAAGATGCCTTCTCTACCACAGAACAGTGGATGAAAAACAATCATCTAGCACTCAATGCATCAAAAACCAAACTTGTGGTATTTATTCCCTCAAAAAACACAACCATTGATAGAAATCTACTTTCTATCATCAGCCAAAACAACACACCTCTTGAACTAATATCTGAAACCAAACTGCTAGGGGTCCATATAGATGACCAGCTTAAATTCAATAGCCATCTACAACTAAACATAAAAAAAACCCACTACAAACTTGGCATGCTATATCGAAAAAATCGATTCTTCACTACATCTACTAAGCTTACTCTTGCTACAACATTCCTCGTGCCTTCCCTTCTATACGGTGCTCCTCTTCTAACAAACCTACAATCATCCCTCAAAACAAAACTGCCCTCCTGTTATAATAAAATTGCCAAATTTGCCACTAGTCACAAAGCATCTACCCACCACTGTGTATCTCTCCACAAACTAAACTGGCTTGAGCTTCCTAACTATCTCTCATTTACTCAGCTCACCTTTGCTCACAAACTCATTTTCCATCCATCCCTCTGTCCCTCACTCAGCTCCACCTTTAAAATGCACATGCCACAAAGACTCCTAAGATCCCTATGAACCCTCACGCCCCTTGCTAATTATATATCCCAACAATGAGGTCATGCAACAGAGGGGAATACCTTTCTCTGGTGCAACTTCGATTTTGTCAATATTTTCTATTTAGACATTTTTGACTGTCAACATTTTGAACATTGGATATTTCTTTCAGTATTTATGGTGCCAATATTTAGATAATTCAGTCAAGTATCTACATCTATATATATTGTTGAACTTCATGTCCTGTTGCAGGCAGTCCTCCCCCACCTTTCTTACTATGTTTTTCTTTTAAATTTTAAGTATTAATACACCTTGCATGTATTAGTTAACTCTTGTCGGCATCATCGAGATCCTCTGCAAACATCAGTAATAGCTGCCTATTATTTTATACATTTATCTTGTGGAATACAAGCCCATTTGTCAGAGTCATAGTGGGCCTTGCCTTAATGGGATTTATTTGATAAGCAGATTTTAAATAAATAAACAAATAAATGTGTATCTTACTAGAAACCTATTAAGAAAATGTTTAATGTTAAAGTGTCTATTATTGGAAAACTGAAAACGCAGACTATGGTGTGTCCATAATGATGTCATCACTCTTTAATGCAAACTGATATAAACAAAAAATACTTCATTGACTGAAGAAAAAAAGTCCCACAACTCATGCATAAAGGAAATGATCAGAGACTCCTAGGCAAAACACAAAACATCTTAACAAATCTGTATTCCAACCAAACCCAAATGCAGTATTCAATGCCTGTGTATCACTGTGCAACTAGTATGTTAAAGCACTTTAATTTATTTGCAGATATCCCGGTTGCACAATTCTCCAAGTACACATACTTTTTCTTTGCCTTTATTTCGTATATTTTAAAGCATTTGCTTTTCAGCTTGCTGGACTTATTACAATGGTTGACTATACTGTAGTTTTACTACCACAGAACCATTTGATGCACTTTACTTATGCATAAGTGCTAGTTATTTGAGCAGTGGTATTCCATAGCAGTGAGCATGCATGTAGACACGTTTTCAAGAAGCACAGTTACTGATAGCATAGCTATGGCTTTTTCTGCCTCGACACTACTATGTTGTTGGCTCAGCCATACGTTGAGTGATTCTGTATGGTGTGACATTTCACTCTCCCAGTTTTCACTTCTTTTCCATGGAGCATGTTAGAGCTTAAAGCATATACGTGATATTTGTGTGCATATGTATTAAATACAACACTGATGCAGAAATCGGTATTAACTTCCATTCTGACAACTGTGTTTTGATATCTATAAATCAGCTACCAGATCCATAGAGGATCACAATGCAGTCTTCTGCTACTGTTCTTTCAGCCAGCCATTATCTGTTGGTTTAACAGAACATTTGATTTGGCCTGAAAGCTTTCATCGGTAGCAGACAACAGCTGCTGCAGTTAAGTAACCCCAAACTTGTGCGGAGATAATGATCTCCTTCTGCATAGCACATGCTTAGCTCAGATCTTATTATAGCAACTGTTTGCAAATAATCTGCAAATTGCCCTTCCTTGTATCTGTGAAATTTGACTAAGCAAGATTTTGCATCTTAATATTCAGTCTGTAAATATATCCATATTTAGACCAAAGGAAAGACACAAACATTAAGATATTTTATTTTTCATTAAAGATTTTTTTATTTTTCATTAAAGTAGTGCTTGTTATACAGACAGAAGATATTGCAGAAAATATCTTATTTAAATTTGATAAATAATGCCTTCACCCTAGCTAGCAGGTACTAATTGAGCTTCTCTTAAAATTATGGTAGTAGGTGATATGCATGCCATCCTTCATCATGGAAGTTCTCAGGGTATGAAACACATAGATAAAGGATGCACGATTGATTCATTTATCTACATAGCAGGTGGTAGGGTTAGATAAATGTTATACTTCTTATTAGCCCTATTTATTTCCTGCTTGATCTGCAGTATGGGAAAAGAGATTTCTGGTAAAAATGAATTATGTCAGTCCATGTGTACTGCATGATTTGCATGACTTGTGATTATAGCACTGCAATAACTAATGTACTTTTAGAATGACTGATGCCTTTATTAATGCGCCAAACATTGATGCTAGCTCAGCATAAGACATTAACAGAAATCATATCTGAATATATTTATACTAATATACAAAGACCAATTGTGAAATAAATGTGGCAAAACAAAATATGAATTTTATATGAGTAGTATAAGGTTATAAACAACTTTTTGTGCCACAATAATCCATACTACAAAACAGCTGCAACTTTTAGATATAATTTAGTCTCTTGCAATATAGTATATAACTACAGAAAAAATAAAGCCAGACCAAGCTATGGGGACACCTGAGAGTTATCATTTAGCAAAGCAGAACTATTGTAGTAAGCCATATTAACTGAGAAATACATGTCTCTGATGAGATACTTGTGAAAATGTAGTCCAAATGTGGAAGTACAATGGTTGAGGTAGTAAACAATAGTTTGTGCTGGAAATTTTCAGAGGTTGTGCATTGACGTCTCTGTCCTAGTCCATTCACACAGAATCATCTGGAAGTAAATGTCCATCTATGTAGATATTTCTGTGAAATGCTTTTATAATGTAAATGCATATACTGTAGAAAATCTCAAAATAAACAGAACTTGAATCACTTAATATTTAAATATTTTTTGTTAAGAGTAAGAGAGAAATTGACTGGCAAAAAGATCAATGTTACAATTAGTGAAAAAGTCTATGTTGCACACATCAGTAGTCATATTTCCTGCTTTGGGCAGCTCTGTGTAATGCTGTCAGAATATAATTTATTACTTAGTACTGAAGCGCTTGCTGGAATTACACTGTCTCAAATAAAGCTTATAAATCTGAACAAGGGAGAGGTAATGGAACAAGTTCCTTGAAATATATAGTCAGAGAAACACAGCTGCTGGTTTCCACTTTAATAAGCTATACACAGGAAGACTTTCATGAAAAAAAAATGAAACAATGCTAATAAAAGGTAATGATCATTGCAGGCACAGAGCAGGGCCTGCAATTCAGCATTCCCAGATACTGGTTCAATCCACATTCATGAAATACTGTTAATGTTGTAACCTCAGTTGGAGAGCTAAGCAAAATAAAATCATTTGAGTGAGTTGTACAGCATTCATAAGAAATACAAGATAGAAAGCTATGGCAGTACACTTTAAATATACTAATATAATTAAACAAGGACAGAGAAAAAGGCAGGTTCTTCTGAAAGCTCTGCTATAGCCAATTGTATCCCATTAAACTGAATGGTATGCCATTAGATTGCTTCATATATCACATGACAAACAATATGGAAAGAAAAGGAGCTAACTCTAAGTACATGAATACCTGGAAATACTATCATTACAAGCAGTGACTGATCTAAAATACGATAAAATGGTTTCTTAAAATATTAAGAGCTATTTCACAAAATCTCTGTTTTTTTTCTATATAATCTCTTTATATATATATATATATATATATATATATATATATATATATATATATGGCTCTAGGATGTGAGCAAACGTCTACTGAACACACTTTAACGAAAGAGCTTTTATCGAAAAAGCTCTTTCGTTAAAGCATGTTAAAAAAAATAAATAAAAAAAACACTGCATTAATGTTTTAGCAGGGGGGGCTTCGCCCCCTGTACCCACCATGGGGGGGGGGCTATGCCCCCCACACCTCCCCTGCATTAATATTCTCCCTCCGAGACCACACTACAGTGGGGAAAGGGAATTTTCCCTTACCTGCACCATAGTACGGCCTCGGCAACAGGCATACTTATGCGAAAGTGCGTCTTCAGTGAAAAGCACTTTCACGTATGTATGCCCGGCCGTTTGGGTTTCGGATGTTTGCTCATTCGAGCAAACGTCCAAGACATATATATATATATATATATATATATATATATATATATATATATATATATATATATATACATACATACATTCATATACAATTTATTTATTAATTTATTTATTGTGATTTCATTACCTGGGAAGTCTGATTCAGTAGATGCCCATTTTCAGAGGAGGCCCAGGGAGGAAATCTCCAAAGTATTTCAAAAGTATTTTAAGAACCATAATTTTACAAGCTTCAAAAATATTAGAAAAACTTAAACAATTTAAACAATTATACTTAATTACACATAATGTGACACATTGGTTAAAAGTGTATGACAATAATTTAATACTTACAGAAATCTTTGCCAGTTTAGAGAAATGAAAGATAAGTTAGTATAATACAAACAGGAATTGCAATGTGAAGTTATAGAAAAGAACTGGGTCATGACATATTTAGGTAGAGAGTCAAAGGAGAGAAATTGACTGAGGTTAGGAAGTGAGTAAAGAAGGTAGAGTAGTGAGGTATGCGGTATGAGCAGGTGCTTGTTTATAATCAGGGATATGTTAACCTGGGGCTGAGCAAGAACAGAGCCAGATTTTGGCTAATAAGTCTTTCAGAGTGGTTTTAAAGGAATGGAGGGAGGGTACTGACCTGATGGTTATAGTTAAGGAGTTCCAAGCCTGAGCAAGATGGTAGGAGTACAGACCACTACAGGAGACTTGATTGTTTTGTGGACAGAGAGAGGTTTTTGGTGACTGGATCATAATGATTGGGTGGGAACATAGTTGTGTAAGTTGTATTTAGTCCCAGACAAGCAGATGGATGCTGGACAATTTTATAGGTGGTAAGAAGCTACATATAAGTTAGTTGATGGGGTAGTTCTAATCAATTTAAGATTTTTAATGCTATACAGTGGTGGGTTCTGAAAGAGATATTTGCTGCAAACTTAGGCACTTTATTATAGCATTGTTCAAGTTTTTCTTTTTGTGATGCCTGGAGTTTAATAAGGATGGGAGCACCAAAAAGTAATGAGGGGAGACAGTAAGTAGTGGCAAGTGTAGTTGAAATTGATTGGTGAGAATGTTTTTGGCTCTATAAAGTATCTCAACTTTTTAGTGATCATTTTCATGCAATTCTATATATGTAGGTTGAATTTAAGATTATCAACCACTATTGTCCCTAACAATTTGCCATTAGAAGCAATGTCAATGGCTGTAGTACTAAGAGAGGGAGTTTTAACTTTTTTTTTTTTCAGGAGAGAGGGATTTGGGGAAAAATGTATTTTTTTTTTTTGGTTGAGTATGAGTTGTGAGTTACAGAGCCATGTTGCAGTGATTGTTAAAGCTTCCTGTGTATTTTTTTTTTGAGGTATGCCAGTTTGTCTGATGTGCATATGGAGTCATCTGTGTATTATTTTCTGGAGTCCTGTTATGTCGATGTATAGAGGGTGTTGGTGTGAATGTTAAAGAATAGCAGACAAAGAATAGACCTTTGTGGTACACTACTGGTGACTGGGAGGGTGGAGTGCCATTTTAATAACTAATACCTATTGATCAAATAGCTTTTGAACCATAGGAGAGTGGGTTGAGATAAACCTAGTGAGTGCATTTATATGGGCTATATTCAGAAGACTGAATGTACAAATGTCAGGATCAAACCCAATACCTTGTATACAAGAGGCAAAGACCTTAACCAGTATGTCAGCATTTCACCCTAAAATGTTGAAGCCAGTAAGGCAACCCAAAAAAAAGGTCAAAACATTGAAGGCTGAAGCCATTTACTCCTGTCTTTTTTTAGAAGCAATAAAAAGCCAGTAGCATGTTTTGGAAGATCACTGTACAATGGGAACTGTGTTTTTGCCCTTTACCTAATGTAATTGTAAACTTTACAATAAAAGGATGAGACTTATACAAAAAAAAGGTCAAATCGCAAGTAGAAAAATCATCCCTGATCAGCATTAGTAAGAAATTGAGGGCCCTCATCAAGTCAACTAAAGCTAATTTTGAAAAGAAAGTTGCCAAGGATGTCAGGGATAAACATAAGGCCTTCTGTGGCTACGTCAAAAACCTAAATGGCAACGCTCAGGTCTGTTCTGAGTTAGTACAAAATGGAACAAAATACACTGACCCTTCTGACATTGCCAACATCGTGGCTGACAGGTTCAGTGCAAATTCCCACCCCCCCTCAACACCTACAGGGCCTATTACCATTCCAGGGGATTGTGTAAGTCCAATTATTACTGATAAGTTGGTTAACAAGGCTCTATCTAAAGCTAAAAACACTGCCTCCATGGGACCAGATGGTGTCTCAGGCTGTGTCATACGCAAGCTCCAAAAGGAATTAACCCCGCATCTTAGTACCCTGTTCAGTCTCAGCCTCTCCACAGGATATGTGCCCATAGAATGGCGCACAGCAACGGTGGTCCCGCTACACAAAGGTGGGGCCACAACTGACCCTGGGAACTCCCGACCAATAAGCCTGACCAGTCTGATCTGTAAGGCTATGGAGCGAATCATTATGGAACTCATAAATGGAGAGATTGGGAACCTCCAGTCGCTGGACCCCACACAGTTCGGCTTCGTCAGGGGCAGATCATGCATCTTGAACCTGGTGGATTTCTTTGAGACAGTTACTCAGGCTATAGATAAGGGAAAGGTGGTACACATGGCTTACCTTGACCTTGCTAAAGCATTTGACACCATTCCCCATTCAGGTATTATTGATAAACTCACCAGCCTTGGCATAAACCCTTACGTCACAAGATGGATCGCAAACTGGCTCTCAGACAGATCCCATAAAGTAAGAGTAGTGGGATCTATGTCCAAATCCAGCAGTAACGAGTGGTGTGCCTCAGGGCTTTGTCCTGGGGCCCCTCCTGTTTGGCATATACTTCTCAGAAGTACAGGCAAGCACGGAAGGGCTGTGGCTGACTAAGTTTGCGGAAGACTGCAAATTCGGTGTTATAATAGAGTCTCCGGCCGACATGGAGATCCTCCATAAGGGCCTAAATGAGACTGATGCATGGTGTCAAAGCCATGGTCTCAAGTTAAATGCAAAAAAATGCATAGTTATCCCCTTTGGAAAAAACAGAGTACCCACAAACTATAACATAGGAGGTAATCCCCTGAAATCTGAAGAAGAAATAAGGGATCTAGGGACCCAAGTAGATAGTCAGCTTTCCTTTGATAACCATGTTGCCAAAGTGGTTAGAAAATCCTTCTATGGACCCATCTGAACATGAAAGGGTTTGCATCAAGATCTAAGGATGTAATTGTGCCCCTCTACTCTTCCCTCATCAGACCCATTATTGAGTACAATGCACCAATTGGAATGTACCTGGCTAGACATCTCCAGCAACTGGAGAGACCACAGAGGTACCTAACCAAGAGGATTACTGGCCCCAAACAGTTGCTCTATGCAGCACGACTGAAAAGCTAAGACTGTTCTCTGTTGCATACCGCTTTCTCAGAGGTGATCTCTGTCTAACGTACAGAGACATGTCCAACCAAGAATTGTTGAACATGCTCCATCGTAGCAAAACCAAATCTACTTGAGCTACACGCTCTAGGGATATAAACCTCAACACAACAATGAATAGAACATGCTGGAGGGATAGATTCCCTTCGCAGAGAATTCCCTTACTATGGAACAGGGTCCCAATCTACATAAGACAGAGCCCCTCACTGTCACTCTTCAAGAGAAACCTTGATGAGTGGATGGGTAACAGAAAGTTCACACCGGGGATCACACCAACAGCACTACTAGATAGGGGCCAAGGGTACTAGCTGCTAGTACAAGAGTCTAAGGAACTACTAAAGGGGTGGTGAATACCGCACAACGTGGCTGGACTAATATATGCCTTCGGGCAGATAGCCCAGTACCAACCTATGAACCTATAACCTATAATGTGATCTCAGAGTTGGTATATCTATATATATATATATATATATACATATATATATATATATATATATATATATATATATATATATAAAGATATATTTATATATATATATATATATATATATATATATATATTTATATGTAAGTTGCAGGGATTATGGGAGTTAATGTTTCTAGTACATTCAGTTTTGTGTTTCAACATTTTTGTTCGATCTTTCAAGCTTCAACATTTGTTTATTTGATCTTATAAGTGTATTCCATACACACACACACATACACACACACACACACACACACACATATACATGTGTGTGTGCATGTACCAAATAAAAACAAACATGTAAATGTTGATGTTGTCAAAATGGACAGAAAATAATAAAAAAAAAAGATCGACAAGGCACTTTGCATGCTCTGGGAAATAACCTCATAGCATACAACTTTAAAACTATGGGCAGGATTCACGAAGCCTCCGTGTAAGAGTTACAAGGCTTACATGGAGGCTGCAGTTAAACGGTGTGACGTCAGCATGCCATGCATATGCATGAGGGCATGCTGAATCACACCTAAGGCTAACACGGTCCATGTAAGACAGTAGGGGGCGTGTCCGTAGGGCGAGCCCTGCAAATGGACACGCCCCCAGAAGAGTAAAAGTCCCGAAAGTAAAACCCCACGACAGAGTCCATGTAAATGTGAATAAACACAACACAACACATGCCCCCACAGACTATGAACATAAAATGTATAAATGAACATCTTTTTATATTTTTTTATAAGTTGTAAAGATGTTTGCCCGTGAGTGCGCTTTGCTGGCGTGCCAGCTTAGCCACAGTTAGCAGTCAGTGGAAAAGCATATAAGAACTAAATATGCAAAGTAAACCAAGAAGCAATAGCATAGCGGTAGAGACGTTGGCTGAAAAGGAGGCAGCCATGGTTCAAGCCCCCACAACATCAATTTTTATTTTTAGTGAAATAAGCACGAAACAATTCAATGACATATATGTACATATATAAAATTATATTTTATGTAAAATGTAATGAAATGGGCCATGTATTTTGAAGAAATGTGAGATAATAAAAAAAACCCAAAATGTCAGATATGCCTATAGCTGAGCTACAGTCTAACAAGTTGAGGATATCTGCCTGTAGGTGAGCAGTGTTTTAACAGTTTAAAATGAGTTTAAAATGAGCAGTGTTTTAACAGGAGTAAAATGAGTGCCCATAGGTGAGCTGTGTTTTAACAGGATTAAAATGAGTGCCCGTAGGTGAGCAGTGTTTTAAAAACATTAAAATGAGTGCCCGTATGTGAGCAGTGGTTTAACAGGTGTAAAATGAGTGCCCGGGGTTGAGCAGCATTTTAACACACTGAAACTGTGTGCCCATAGCTGAGCTGAACGTAATATGCATGCTGACAGCCAAACAACTCGTAAACCAGCGTGGCCCATTTGTGCGGAGCTGTGCACCGCGCCAACAAGCTAACCGACGGGCAACGTTGAGCAAGCTTTATCAAAACTGCCTTTACACAGACACACCTCCTAGCCTGTGTAGATAGTCATAAAATATAAAAAGCAATGGCCAGGCTCGAACCCAGGATACCATGCACCATAGTCAAAGTACTGAACCACTAAGCCATGACAGTTGCACTTAAAAATGCAGTAATAGCATATATATAGGAATAAATAGAAAGAGGAGCATGACAAAGCAGGTTTTGTGAAGCTGATACAATTCCAAAATGGCTAATCACAGATAAGTGCGGGAAAAATGGCATATATAAGCCCCATAGGTGGGAATACACAGCATAACTGATTGTGGAACCGACTTGCAGCCAGGATGGCAGGTGTAGGAGAGGGTAGTTGCTGCCGAGCACAATGGTGGGGCATTGAGGAGTCCAAATATATGGTTTGGCTCCTCGTCCATGATTATGAGGCCCAACCCATGCAGGGCCAGGTCCTGTGGGGAGCATATAGGGCTGAGGCATGGGACCGGTTGGCACATGATCTCACCAGTGCCACAGGAATACCAAGGACTGGTGAACAGGTCTGTCACCACCATGCGGACCTGAAGAGACGGAAGCAGGACCAACTAAACCGTTGGATCCAGGAGGCCCGACAAATGCCTAGCACCCCACTACTGAGTAAGTTACATGTAATTATTTATGTAAGAAATTAACCTAGCTGATATTATGGAAATGTGTATTCCAATATTACTTCATTTATATTACAGCTGCAGGTGTCTGTTCCACGAACCGTCGAGCCTATGCCAATAGGCTGGTGCAGTTGCGCCACCAGGCAGGTCAGTAATTCTCTTCCTGTAACTGTAAAAAAATATATAAGTATGACAGTTTGCAAAAGAGTGCAGTGTAGTCACTTATTAATAAAATGTGCATGTAACAGTGTAAGAGAGTTTACAAGTATTGCTTGATTACAAAAGTGTGATGCAGCCTGTAATCCAAAAATAAAAATGAAACAAGTCTGAAATAAAGATGTCCCACCTGTAATATAATAGTACATAACCTGCAGCAGGCTGAAAAGTACAGCTACAGAAGCTGAGTAAAACACATGTGTGAAATATATCCCTGTTTAAATTCTGAAACATGACACAAGTGAGACTGTTGGAAAGGATTGTTATAACTAAAAGTAAAACATGTCAATAAAGCCTAGAATTAAGTACCATCCTGAATTGTAAAAATAAAACAAGTGAGAGAGTGTGAGAAAGAGGTATGAATCCACCAATAAAGTAGTAATAACTCCTGAATAAAGTATACTGCAGTCAGTACAGAATGAAATGAATGTGTTAGGCAGAACCAAACAGCAACATGTGTTGAAGCAAGTACTGAAGCTGGAATGTGTGTCCCAAAATCTGGATATGTTGCTCTCAGTTTGCAATATGCAGATAGTAGTATTTTCATATTTGTATGAAATACCAAACATCTACAGTTGTCTATAGCCATATAAAGCAAATGTAGCAGGATGATGTAGCTGAACAGAGCCAGATATGAATGTGTATTAATAAATATGAAATGTATATTGATGTAGCAGTAACATTCCTCTCACCAACCTGAATTAGTTATCACATAGGAAACTGTAGTCAGACCTGTAGTGTGTATATATCTGCAGCTAGTAGAAATGTACAGCATATGTACAGGTATTTGAAGTTGTTAATGAAATATTTCTTCATTCTACCCTATAACCACAAATAATCCATTCCACATGAAATGGGTATGTGCATTCACAATTAACACCCCTGGACATTTGTCCTTTTGGTTCATACATATTTGCATGTATGTTGATGCATGTGCCCTGTTCATACATCCAAACCTGATGGCCTGTTGCCATCAATCAACCCTGCATGTTGTTGGATTTTGTATTGCTGTTCAAATTATGCATGTGCTATGCTTGCTGTTCAATGGCTTGAATTTATGGGTGTTTGGTTAATGGGAATACTAATGCATGCTGTTACAACTAATTGTGAATGGTATTGTACGTTACTAACCCAAACTGTCATAACATAATGCAAAACATAGGACGACAGGGAAGGCGGGTTCCAGCAGACCCACCTCTCCCACCTCAGCTGGCAAGTGCACCTGGCAGTAGTGCCCAGGTCGGACCCTCCTCCGGTGGCCCTGTGCCACCTGCGGGTGGAAGCACTGCAGGAGATGGGGCTCATCCCCCCTCTGCAAGTGTGGCCGGAGGAGAACATCCACTCACCCTCCGTAGTGTCTGGACTGTGGTGCGTAGGGAGATCCGGCACGCTGTGCTTGGGCCCCTACGCCAGCTTGAGGCATGGGTGGCACAACTCATGGGCGTGCCTGCTGCCCAACCTACACAGCCCCCAGCACAGCCCCGTCCTGGGCAGTGAAGGCACAGTGGCAACTGCCCATGGGTGGGGATCTCAGTTCCACTGTTGCCATCTGTGGGCTCATGGGCTCGAGATATCCAAACATCCATCCCCGTCAATTGTGTAACCCCCCCCACATGTGTCATACACCACCCCTGTATGTGTATTGTTTGTCTTGTCTGTTAACCTCCCTTACCTACCTCCCCAGCTATACTGACTTCCTGTACCTGACATACCACTCTCACCTGAAAAAAAAAGGGAACTCTGTACCCACAAAAACATTACGCCCCATACATAGCTGCCCATTTTGCACACATGTTTGCTGGACATGTAAACTGGCAATTACAATTGGCTGTACAACAAATATTATTGTTGTCCTCACACATCTCTCAGGGGTGGAAGGTTTCAAATTTTACACCAAATTACAAACATATGCACAGCTGTTGATGATGAAGAAATGGGCAGCTATGGGCCTTTCCTACATCTCTCCTGCAAAACCCGAGCTTGTTTTCCTACTGTCTTACCCTCTTTGTGCCCCCCTTTTCACCACTTTTCTATCTCCCCATTTTCTTTTCTTTAAAAGAAAATAGCGTGGGTGTGCGCGAGAGTAAGCACTTTTAAGCAGTAGTAAGTGGGTGTGCGCGAAGCTAAGCGGCAATGCGCATGCGTGACCTCCACGCAAACCAGTGCTAACCTGCTTACAACTGCTTAAAAGTGCCTTAGTCACTCTGAATGACAAGACCTGTAGTTTTCTCAGCAGCAAAATAAATTACCTCCCTCAGTCTCGAACCCAGGACATTGGAAACACTAGCAGGCATGACTTACCACTAAGCCATGACTGCTATACAAGAACAGTGTGCTGAAAGAAATATATCATAAAATAGTAGGAATTAATGTAAAGGGAATATAGCAAGTGTAGTACACAAAGCATGTCATGTATATTTACTGTCAAATCTAGTGGATTTGTAAAATAGTACTGTGTGCTGAGAAACAGTCATGCTAGTTGGTAGCTACTAGATAATAATGTCACAGTAGCATTTGGCAAGCCACACACATACTCAGAGCAGGATAAACACAGCTATAGTTGAATAGTTAAGAGATCAGACATAGCAACTTTGACTGAGTTACAGGGATGTCCCTGATGTGAAAACAAATGTCAACTGTGCCCCACTGACACCCTGTCAAATGTACTAACAGTAAGCAGAAAGGTGTAACTACACATGCAATGGTAACTATGACTGACTGAAGGTATGCACCACCTGCACGTCACAAATGGTGTACTAATACATATGCTTGAAATAACCCACAGTCACAACTGCAGAATATCAGAATATGTCTTTGGAGTAACCGACTGCTATGTACCATTCCATGAGGCTGATAAAAGATGCACCAGAGAGTATCTGAGGCCTGCTCAGCAGCATGATCAAATACCCCTGTAAGTGTCAAGGCCCACACCATGGCCAGACCACACTGCATGCAGTAACACCCTACCACAACAAACACATAGGGAATTGCTGCCCAAGCAGATTTTGCAAGCATTACAAGCTGTGAATGTAAATGGAAAATCGGAAAGCCATAGCAACACATTATAGGAAAGACACCTAGCAGGCATACAAGGAGTGAATGTAAAGGCCAAATATTGAAGCCATAGCAACACATTGCAAGAGCCACTGTTATATACCAGTTACACCACAATCCCCACAGGAAAGCACACACACCCATATACACAGTATTACTAGTCGTAGGTGTCAGTTTACATACACACGGAGAAGAGGACACTGGAGGAAGGAATACTCAGCTTACAGAACAACATGCATTGCAGTGTCTACAACACAGCCTGAAATATGAGAGACATGCCAACCCTTACACTCACAGAACAGTATCCACAGCAAACCAGCATGGTCCCCACCCTGATAATCTGAAAGGGCTACGCCTACCTAACAGACCTTTTTATAGCACAGTCCTGTAATCACAGTGAGAACTGCAATCACTACACAGCAGGCTGCATGCAATTAGTAAATGCTGGCTAACAACTGGTGCAGAGGCCATCACATGGACATGTGCAGATACCTACAAAAGCATCCTGTACTCCTAGTCCACACATGCAATACTTTCATTGCACCCGCTGGAGGTAGAGAGAGAGAGAGAGAGAGAGAGAGAGAGAGAGAGAGAAAGAAAGAAAGAAAGAAAGAGAAAGAAATAAAAAACCTGTAACAACAAAACAAAGAGGCTGACAGCAGGCCAAGTAACTGCAAGCCTACACAAACAGATGCAACAAACACAGGTAATGTAAAGTACTACTATAATACTCTACATACTGTGAACCCTCCAGATGTGTTATTGGTCTGTATCTATGTATATCAAGATGTGCATAGGGCCGGGAACATACTGCAACTGTCACTGAAGGCTCCACATACATATGTATGTGACGGTAGCTATGTGCACATAGCAATGTAGGTTGTAGTGCAATGTACAAGTAGGTTGTACAGTAATGGACGTTACTGTGTGTATACATATGTGGAACTAAAAAAGAGTATATATATATATATATATATATATATATATATATATATATATATATATGTATATATATCTATATAACATGTGTATACGTATGTATATCGAGATATGTATGTATATATATATATATATATATATATATATATATATATATATATATATATATACTATGCATATGTGTATACATAGATAGAGAGGGATGTAGAAATACATAGACATATATAGTTTCACAGTGTCATAGTTTAGTACTAGGCTATCTGCAGACAGTGTATAGAATAGATTTAGAAACTTGCGCCTCTGTATAGTAGTGACACAGTGAAGACCCCCCTACATAATAGCATTAGTTTACTGTGCCTCTGTCTATTAGTGACACAGAGATGACCCCTGCTGTAAACCTATGATCTCCCATCCACTTGTCAAGAATGCACATGAAGAGTGTCAGTGAGGGTCTCTGCCTAACATGAACTGGGATCCTGTTCCACAGTATGGGAAGCCTCTTAGTGATGGATCTGTCCCTACAGTATGTCCTATTCATATGCGTGCTGAGGTTTAAATCCGTAGCTGTCGTGGTTCTGATGGATTTGGATTGTATGAGGTGGAACATGTCCATCAATACCTGATTGGACATGGCCTACTACATCAGGCACAGATCACCCCTACGTAGGCAGTATGCCATGGAATAGAGCATGAGTTACGTTAGTCTGGCAGCATATGACAGTTGTTGCAGACCCTTGATCCTCCTGGTGATGTACTTATGGGTCCCCCTAGCTGTTGCAAGTGTCAGGTGAGGTACATACCAAATGGGGCATAGTACACAGTCATGGGCCTGATAAGGGAGGAGTATAGGTGTACAATCACCCCTTTTGATCCAGATGTGAATCCCTTCATGATAAGGTGGGCAAGGTAGGAAGTCTATCCAACCACCTTGGCAACGTGGGTGTCAAATGAGAGGTCAGCATTGATCAGTGTCACCAGGTCTCCGATTACTTTGTCTGTACTCAGTGGGTTATTGTCTATGTGATAATATGTGGGTACCTTGTCCGTCCAAAAGGGTATGAGTATACATTATGTGGTATGCAGTGTAAGGCCATGACTCCGGCACCAGTTGTTGGTGTCCGTGAGGCCTGTCAGTAGGATGTATGTGTCAGCTGGTGTATCACCTATGGCGCCTAGTATGCAGTCATCTTTTAACATTGACAGCCACTACCCTCCCATGTCTGCTTCCACATCTGAGAATTATATGCCGAACATGAGCGGTCCCAGGACAGAGCCCTGTGGGACACCACATGTGACTGGCTCTGAGTCTGACATGGCACCAGTGAGTTTGACTGTAGGGTTTCTATCCGTTAGCTGGTTTGCAACTCATCATGTGACATATGGATTTACATTTCAGCTGTTGATTATGTCTATGATGCCAGAGTGTGGTATTGTGTCAAAAGCTGTAGGCAAGTCCAGATAGGCTGTATGGACCGCTGTGCCCTCGTCAATGGTTCTAGTGACTGATTTGAAAAGGTCAACCAGGTTCATAAGGCAGGATCTGTCCTCTACAAAGCCAAACCGGGTAGGATCAAGTGTCTAAGTCCCTAATGTCTCTGTGTATGGGTACCATAATGATCCTTTCCATAGCGTTGCAGACCAGGCTGGTTGCTTTATGGGG
>NC_056735.1:899017558-899030058 GCF_019279795.1 Protopterus annectens
GGCATTAGCAGAGGGTGCTATTTGCATTACTGGGGGGATTGCTTTCTCCTGCTGTACGTATATGGTGCTGACATCATCAGTGTTTAGACAGTGGAATATGCAGCATGTGTTGTGTAGTAATAGTTGCCAAAAGGGACATTTCTCATACAAATGGAATTGCACACACTACTCCCCCACACACATTCACACACACACTGGGCACTTGCAGGATCCAAACCCCTACCTAATTATGCTATGACACTTGTTAGAGATGCAGTAGCGGAGCATGCTATTCACATTACTGGGTATAATATTTGCTCCTGACATATGTATAGTTTGCTGACATCATTATGGATGAAGAGGTATGTACATCTGTGACTATCCATCAGTACAGTGGAGAGCATATCTATGCATTAACTTTGCACAAGCACAATGGCCTACTGTACTGTGGAGGCAGATGCCAAATACACTGTGGATAGCTTTCTGTATTCCCTAGGGACAACAGTCAAGTATTGCACTCTGCGGCCATATGTTTACCTGTCAGATGCAAGTATCTGTTGCTCATATACTGTTTGTGGGTCTTTATTGCCATAGCCTTCCCTATCTCTATAAACATGTGTACTGTGGGAGATGTTTGCATATGAGTGGGATCCAGTACTTTACTTATGTCTCTGTTGTAACTTCACTGTATGCACTGGGCAGATATCTGTAGTGTGGGAGGTTCCTGTGTTCCTTCTGTATTTCCTAGGGACAACAGTCAAGTATTGCACTCTGCGGCCATATGTTTACCTGTCAGATGCAAGTATCTGTTGCTCATATACTGTTTGTGGGTCTTTATTGCCATAGCCTTCCCTATCTCTATAAACAACATGTGTACTGTGGGAGATGTTTGCATATGAGTGGGATCCAGTACTTTACTTATGTCTCTGTTGTAACTTCACTGTGTGCACTGGGCAGATATCTGTAGTGTGGGAGGTTCCTGTGTTAACACATAGACATGCCAGATATGTGTGTGCAACTGCTGAACTGTGACATGGCCTAAGTGTGTGAGCATGCCCAGTTCGCAGTTTGTATGGCTTCTTGACTGACACGTCTCATTTATCTAAGTGTGCAAGCATTCCCAGTGTGACCTTTCCTTATGTTGGGATCTGTGGACCACCACATTTCTGTTTGTGTGTGGACGCCATCTATACATCACATGTACAGTTGAGTGTTGGACATCAGGTTGTGTTCTTACTGCCCGACTGCTTTGTGTCTGAACCTAACAGGCATTATGCTGTGCCTGCAGGGTCGCCATGGGATAGTTTGCATACAGTTGTCATCATCCTTTCCTGCTGACCAAACAGTTGTATTGTCGTATCGTGTACTGGTGCAGAATTTTCACTGTGGTGGACAGTATAATCGGTTTCAGTCCTGTCACTGCTTGTAATATTTATAGTGAGCACACCAGACTGGTTGAGGGCCAGTTGTGCAGATATGACCATGTTGCATTTTGTTCAGATATGGACAGCATAGTACATGATTGTCCGACATTGTTAATGTATTCCACAACTTGTGTGGACAGTGACAATCAATGGCCATGTGCCCTAGTCCATTTGTAATGCTAGTCAGAGAGTGTTTGTTCTTCAACACACATTTACTGGTGTTTGCCATGACATATGTCACAGTTAGTGTGCTGTGCCTCTGTCTACCCGTGACATACAGGTGTTATCCAGGGTACACCTACCATCTCCCATCCAGTCATCATGATTCCTCTGGATGACAGTCACTGAGGGACTCCCTGGATATCATGTAGTGGGAGTTTAGTCATGGGTGGAGTGAGCTTCTGGGTTATGGCCCAATCGGTACAGCATGTCCTGTTTATGTCTGTGCTGGGGTTCAGGCCTGTCAGCTGCATAGGTCACCAGCATTCAGTGTTTACATGGTGCCAAATGTCCATTGATACCAGGTTGGTCATGGCTCTATACATCAGGCACAGTTCACCTCCAGCCAGGCAGTATGGCAGTGTGTGGAGCTGCAGTTTCTTTACTCAGGCCACACATGGCATCTGTTACAACTCCGCGATCCTCCTGGTGGGGTATTTGTGTGGTCTTTCCAGTTGCTGCAGGTGTCTGCTACGGTACATCCCTGAAGGGCCATTGTACACAATTGTGAGGCTGCTGATGGATGACTGGAGAGGCACATTGACCTACCCTAACCAAGCTGTGCTTACCTTCATGATTAGGTGGGTATATGGTATGTTTCTGTAACCACTACAGACACATGGTTGTCACATGCAGGATATCTATCACCTTGTGTCCGCAGGTCTCTTATTGCTCCTGATGTACTTACTGGGTTAACACCTATGTGGTAATTTCTGGCCATGTACTGTGTTTCCACAGGGGTTAACTATACACTACTCTGCATTTAGCTTGTTGACATGGCTGTGGCACCATTTGTGTGTTTCTATGTGTGCCTTTTATAGGTTGCTTGTGTCAGCTGGAGGGTCCGATATGGTGGCCAGTTTGTAGTCCTCTGCAAACCTGTTCAGACAGAGTCCGTCCATGTTGGCCTGTACCTATGTGACATATATAGCATACAAGAGAGGGCCCAGGACCATGCCTTGTGGGATGCCAGTTTTACCTGGTTTGCAGTCTGCCATGGCTACAGCATGTCTGCCAGGTCAGTTCTGTTCTTGAGCTGGTTTGCAACCCATCTACTTGCATAGGGTTTATAGTTAGGCTGGTGAGCTTATCTGTACTGCCAACTAGGGTATTGTATGGAAGGGTTTAGCAAAGTCCAGATAGGCTGTGTGATCAACATTCCCCACATCAATGGGCTTGGTGCACGTTTCACATGAGTCAGACATGTGTAAGGGGCAGCATCTGCCCTATGACAGCCACACTGGGTAGGGTCCAATGTCTGTAGGTACCCAATCTCGTTATTCATGGGATCCATGATCATCCTCTCCATTACTTTGCCAACCTAGATAGTCGGGGTTGAGGGGTGATAGTTTGCAGTATCCATTCAGGCACCCCCTTTGTGGTGTGGGACCACTGTTGCTGTACACTGCTCATAGGGTACATATCCTGTGGTAGGACTGATAGTGCGCAGTAATGCTATTTGCTGTACCATTCTTCTTACAGTACTTGTTGGACACAACCCAGGACACCATCTGGTACCATTGATGCTGTGTGCTGTGCTTTGTGGATGCTGACTGTTACCTCAGCATCTGCAATGTCAGGGGGCCAGCACTCTCCTGGGATAGATATTTGGCAGTTAGGTGCTGGTGGGGAGGTTGGAAGGAATCTGTTCGGTAGGCTGTTAGCAATGTGTGTGGGTTTGGTGTATTGTTTGTGATATTAGTGTGCTGTAGAGCATATCTGTGAATTATCACCATGGTTCCTACCATCAGTTAGGACAGCTGTGTGATAATCTTTTGTGTCCTGCACAATTTGTATCATCATAGGTTCATAGGTTCATACTAGGCTATCTGCCCTGGCCTTGTTTGAGCACGGACAGACTGTGTGTGGGTCTCAACACCCCTTGCAATGTGCATATTATGCCCATGTAGGGTTTACTTTCCTAGATGTGACACAGGGATGGCCCCCAGTGTACACCTACTATCTCCCATGCACTTCACCGGATTTCTCTTGTTGAGTTTGTGTGTGGAGCTCAGCCTATCATGGACTTGGATTCTGTTCCAGAGTGTCAGTAGCCTCTGTTATGGATCTGTCCCTCCAGCACATCCTATTAATCTATGTGTGGAGGTTCAGATATCTCACTGTGGTGTGTCTGCTGGATTTGGGGTTTCTGCAGTGGAGCATGTCCATTCATTCTGGATTGGACATGGCCTTCTACATCAGGCATACATCACCTCTGACTGTGTAGTATGCTTCTGAATTGGGCTGTGGTTTCTTCAGCCAGGCTGCAGATGTCCAATGTTTGGACCCTTTATCCTGTTGGTGGGGTACATTTGGGGTCTTTCTGACTGCTGCATGTGTAAGGTAAGGTACATCCGAACTGGAGCATTGTTGTCACGT
The DNA here is from genome assembly GCF_019279795.1 of Protopterus annectens. Lineage (NCBI taxonomy): Eukaryota > Metazoa > Chordata > Ceratodontiformes > Protopteridae > Protopterus > Protopterus annectens. The sequence continues at coordinate 899,021,560 of NC_056735.1, forward strand.
ATGGGCCTGATAAGGGAAGAGTATGGGACACAGTGACCTCTGTAGCTCTACATGTGCATCCTTTCATATTAAGGTGGGCAATATAGCAGGTCTTCCTGGCCACTTTGGCAATGTGAGTGTCACATGACAGGTCACTGTCCACTTATGTCCCTAGGTCCATGATTACTTCTTCCATACATAATGGATTGCCAGCTATGTCATACTTTGTGTGTGCCTTGTTTGGTATTTGTTGAGACATTCATACTCTGAAGTGTCTTCAGGAAGGCTGGCTGGGGTACCTGGGTTTGTGTGTGTGGTCTGTAGCAGGCTTCACACAGGTACATAGTTTGAGACAGTGTTACTTGCCCGTGGATAGTCCATGCTGCTTTTTGCTGTGGTACCTACCTGGGGGTGTGGTTATTCTTGATAATTACTGGTAGCCACACTCCTATTGTCGTGTGTTCCATGTTTTGGAGCTGTAGAGCATGGTATGAGGCATAACCTGGTAGTATTAGGATGCTCTTCTGGGCCTTGCCCAGGTTTCTGTTACAGAACACATATTACCATTCTCCATGCTGTGGTGTGTTTGGTCTGCATGCACCTTGCAGGTTAGACTTCTGGCGTTGGGTAGCATTACGTCCAGGTTATTATCCCTTGTGCTACCTATGGTTGTGGGTTTGTGTTTCCAGACTTACCTCTTCCAGGCACAGTGGGGGTGACAACAGCCTTTCACAGTATCTACACAGCTAGGTGTGCTGAGTGCGTGCCATCCCCAGCAGGTGGGGCATCATGTCTTGCTTGGCATGTCAGCCCAGGCTGTCAGCCATGTGTTCCCCCTTGCTAACAGCAATACCTCAGCCAATTATTGTACTTGATTTTGTTGTCTTCATAGTGTGGCATCATGCTTGGTGAGGGTGAGATGTTAGGTTGGGTCTTCATGTTTGCATATACTAGATGGTGTTACATTGCTTAATACATGGCAATCATGCCTCAGGTGGTGCTGCAGGGCTGCCTCTGTTGGATGCACATACTACACTCCCTGTACATGTTTGAGAGCAGGTTGTGTCATGTTAGGCATCCCTGTTACTATATGAGTGAGTCAGAGAGGGGTATCATTCCCAGGGTTCCTACTGAGCCAGTGTATGTGCTATGCGTTGCCTCTTTGCCAAGGCCAGGACATACTGGGCATGCCTCCTTCTGCCTACTGGGGGCAGGCTCAGGTTGTTCCTCCTCCAAGTCACGCTCTGCCTGTGATGGCCTTGACAATGGTGGGGGGCTGTTTGTCCCGGCCCTATGCTGGTCCTGCTGCAGCTGTTTTCACAGGATCATATTATGTAGCATAGCACATACCATGACAATTTGGGTACATGTAGTTGGTGAGTACTGTAAGGCTCCACCAGATGTGTCTAGGCACCGGACCCATGACTTGAGTAGCCCAAACACACGCTCTATTACATTACGTGTTTGTGCGTGTGCCTCATTATGGCGTTCCTGTTCAGGTGTGTGTGCATTTCTGATGGGTGTCATCAGCCACGGCTCCAGTGCATAACCTGCATCCCCCACTAGGTGACCATGTGGGATGTCCCCATTGGCAAATGTCTGGTACAGCTGTGTCAAATGCCAGATATGGGAATCATGGTAGCTCCCAGGGCAGCAATACACATTCATTATTATGCCCTGGGCATCTCAGACGACCTGGCAGTTGATGGAGGGGAAGCCCTTGCGGTTAATGTAGGCCCTACCCCGCTCAACAGCTGGTGCTTTGATGCATATGTGCGTGCAGTCTATTGCACCCACTACCTCAGAGTATTCCGCTATTTGCTGGAAGAGACGCATATTGCTGGCCAATACCTCACGGGCATTGGGGAAATATACATGCTCACCGACATGTGCTGACATGGCATCCAGGAACTGCTGCAGTACCCTGGAGGCTGATGCCTGTGATATCCCCATCATATCACCAGTTGGTCTCTGGAAGGTACCTGTTGCTAGTATTCTTAGGCCAATACATACCTTGGTTTCCACTGGGATGGGTTCCCCTCTGTTGGTTCTGTGTGTGAGGCGTGGCCTGCACAGCCCAAAAATTTGCTGCAGGAGGTCTCTGTCCACTCTATAGCGCTCCACTATCTCCAGCTCATGTAACCCCTGGTAGGTGACCCTGGGCCTGTACACTCTTCTCCGTCTCCTCACTGTGGGTTGTCTGGCAGCATTTCCATTGTCACCACCCTCAGCAAGTTTCCTATATCTCCTTATGACAGCTATGGCAGTCCCTAGCATGTTTGGTCTGAGTGCAGCTTTTTCAGTTTTAACTTCTACTAGCTTACTCCTGTCTTGCTGTGTCTCTTGAGAGAAACATACTGCAATGCTGTTTGCAGTGTTTCAGGTGCTGGGCTGGGCTTGTATTCTGCCTGTGTAATTGCCTGCTTCTAATTGTTTTCACCTGCTACCATGCATGCACAGCAAGAAACTTTGGTGTTGGCCACAGTGTACACCTTCCATTTCTTGACTTTCTCATGCTTATCTGTTGACACTCCTCTTTTTATGCTGTGTGATTGACATCTTTCACATACCACTTTGCTCCAATGAGCTTGGTTTCTTCCTGACATTCATCCCTGTGATGTCACCTATCTCCTACTCTGTTACTCCCCCTTATCTAACTCTTACACTACACAGAATGTGCTCATTTGCTATGTGACAGTGTGATTCACTATCCTACAACTCATTTACATGGGATTGCCTACTAATGCTTAGTTACATGTCTTACACTCAGCTTCCCCCCTTAGCAACCACTAGACGGTGGCCATGTTGTTTTTGGTCTGCTAGTCCCTGCATTGCAAATCCATGCATTACATAAAACCCACATTTGTGGGTTTCAAACCTTTTATTTTTCTGTTTTATATAGCGCAGCCCATTTGCGCGGGGCTGCGCTGCATTTAAACATTGCCGATCTCCAAAAAAAATTTATTTTATTTCATGTTTGCATCGGGTTAACATGCCAATGGCCACATATTTGGCCATTGGCATGCTGACTGCAACATTTGCACACTTCATTTGGAGCTGTCATGGCTCCGTTGTGTTATTTGCAGTAACATACTCAGTTGTCAACTGAGTACATTTCTGCACCTAACATGACTCTTACACGAGCTGGTTTCAGCTTTGTGGATCGCTAATCTACCTCATTTGCATGCCTTTCGGCTGCAGGTGGGGTGATTAGCATATCCACGCCCTGCCCGTGTAAGAGTCGTTTTAGCTATCTCCTACACGGGATTTCGGGCTGTTCCTGGATTGCGATGGCTGCATGGAGACTTACACGACTCTTAGACTCCGTGCAAGCCATCGTGAATCCTGCCCACTGTTTTTTTCCTGGGGTCTCTTCACCCTCCTTCTAATTATATATTCTAAATGTGATAATGCACAAGACCTGGGAAAGGCCATATTCTCTAATGTCAGTAATGTCATGATCTTGCACTACTGTCAATTTGTTCTGTTGCCTAAATTGCATTGGCAAAACAGCTGTCAACTATACACACAATCAACAATACTTTTACTGTCTCCAATTTGTATAGATTAACAGGTGTATACTAAGCTAATGACCACTTGGGCCCTTATAAGCCTTGCTGTGCAACCCAAATGCGATCTACAAATTTGATTTATACAGGGTGTGATTTATGGACTGCCTCTGTCCGTCAGAGACATAGATGCCAGACCAGGGGTGAATTTCGGATTACTCTTCCATTGGTCCAAGTTGCACTTAAGTAGGGACAGGGAGGAGCTCTGCTTCAAATGGATGAAAAGCCTGGTCCAGACACTGGGAATTCTCTGAGAAGCATATTTGTCTCTCCAATGCATCCGATTTATGTTCCAAGAAAAGTTTGGTCTTTTAATCTAATAGTTCGTATGCTGTTTGTTTTGTGGACATGCAAAAGGTTCATCCAAACAAGGTCATAGGATGTTCTGAATGCCAAGCAAAGATCACTTTTCAGTAGTCTGTATAATAACAAATAAGGTGACCTGGCTTTGAGGTGATCAGTGTAGGACATTGTGTTTACTCCCTGTATTCTTTCTGCAAGGAACCTTTGTGGGCATTCCAGTTTCTGCATGTGTCTGGTCAGGTCCATACTGAATGCAACATTATACTTTATGATGGGTCTGGCGAGGACTGAGTACAGAGGTATAATGATCCCTCTAGACCTAGATACCATGCCCTTGCTTATAAGCTGAGCAACACAGAAGGATTGTCTTACTACCATGAGCACATGGTGGTCAAAGACTAGGTTACTATCTGTATGAGTTCCCAGATCCCTGACTAGTGAATCATCCTTTAGCAGTATTTTATTGATGACATTCTTACCTGGGGTGGATTACTTTCCAAAAGGTACTATAATGCATTTCTTGATATTGAGTTTTAAACCATGGCTTTGGCGCCAAACATTTATTTGTGTTAGACCATCCTGAAGGGTGTTATCTTACCTTCTTGGGGGGATTCAGTTACTACTCCCAGTTTGCAATCATATGTGAACATGGTTAGCCAGGGTTCTACTTCTAAATTCCCAAATGCTGAAATACAGATGACCACAATGCCGAGATGAAAATCACGAAATATGGAAACATAAATCAGGTAAGTATTCACAGGGCAAGTGAATATTTGCCCAAAACAACAGTAACTGACAATACACCACCTAAATTCCACCTAGGTGGGGGGACTTTGCCCCCCACAACCCCTCCTAGCTATATATACCAACTCCAGGATCGCACTATAGTAGAGAAATGGAACACTCCCCCCACTGGACAAATATTTACTTGCCCTGTGAATGTTTTCCTGAGTCGTGAGTCCATGTTTCGTGATTTTCATCTCGGCAGTGTGGTCATCGGTATTTCAGCCTTTCGGTAAATAGAAGTAGACCCTTAGCCAGAGGCCTTTGACATTAGCTTTGATGTCCAGGAAGTAGATGCCAAAGAGGAGTGGGCTTAACACTTACCCCTTGAGGACTCCACTGGTGATCAGCCTGTTTGTGGAGATTGTCTCAGCTATTCTAACCTCCTGAGTCCTATCAGTCAACCAGCTAGCCATCCAACCTATTATACTAGGGTTTATACATAGTTCTGTAAGTTTGTTGACAATGCCTCAGTGGGGTATTACTTCAAATGCTTTAGCAGATCTAGGTAGACAGTATGCACAGTTTTTCCCTCATCCATTGCCTTACTGACGTTTACAAACAAGTCTACCAGATTCATTAAGCATGGCCTTTCATTGACAAAGCCAAACTGGGATGGATCAAGTGTCTGGAAGTCTCCTATGTCCTTGTTGATAATTTCATAGTTCTTTCTCTGGCTTTAAACATAAGACTAGTCAGACTAATGGCTCTGTTGTTTCAAGGATCTGTTGAAGGTCCACCCTTATGAAGAAAGATGACTATATCAGTCCTCAATTCATGTGGCACAATGCTTCTTTTCATACTATGGTTAAGACAGCTTTATGACTGGCCCTTACAAGGGAAGATGAAACATGTGGGGGTGTGTGCAGTGTTCTCCCATATTTGCAAATACAAGGTCCAATTGGAGCCTGTAGTGGGTAAATTCACTACTTGATCAAGGGTGTTTGTATTTACAAAGTCCATGAACCTCTGTGCCCATAGGTTTGATGGCATGTAGGATTCCCACTGTTTAGAGGGATAATTAAAGTCTCCAAAGAGTAGGGTGATAGGCTGGATGATAAGTTCTCCAGTAGGTCCAAGTATGCATTGTGAGCTTCTTGTGATATGGAGGGTGACCTATAGCTGGTTAGGATATGGTACGGGAGTTTGACTATGGTGATCTGTACTTGGGGGAATTCTAGCATGTTATTCTGTTTGATTAGTCTAGCGGTATGCTTGTTATTCCTGTATACTGAGACACCTCCACTGTTAGCTCTTGTCCATGTGGCTACTGGTCTATAAGTGTGGAAGGCACTAAAACCTTGCACTGCTGGGGTATTCTCTGCCACTTTAAACCATGTCTCAGTAACTGCACAGATGTTTATATTCTTGAGTGTGAGGAAGGCTTGGAAGGAGTGAAGTTTTTTATTTAGGCTCCAGGCATTGAGCAGTAACATCTTGAAATTCATTCGAGTTGATTTTGCTATGTTAGTAGGTTTGAAAATTTGACATTGCCTGAACAAGGCACTATGGAGGTGAATGAAAGTTTTAGCCAGTATTCAAAAGCCTATGTGGGGAAGGAGCAGACCATCTGTTAACCACGTCCTCCAAAGTGAACAAATATTGGATCACCGTAGAATGACACTAGAGAGACAGCCATTCATTAAAGTCAAACATTTTTCCTCATATTGTGGCATCATCCTTGGTGATGGTAATATGCTGCTCAGTGCTAGGCTCATACCAGCCTGAGACACATAATCTGAAAGTTCCATAATGTCTCTCTTCATATAGTCCAGTGAGATACATCTCAGGTCATTTACACCTATATGGACTATGATGGAATCATATTGGTACCGCTGGCGTAATGACTTGAGTGTTTGTGTGATTCGGCAGATCCTGGCTTTAGATAAGCAACTAACAGTTCTCTTCTTCTTGTTCAGCCTGGTTAGAGGGATGTCTGTATATCTTACAATGGAGCCCCTATGATGAGAGTCCTGGGAAGTGTGATTTTTTGCCTAAGAGGCTTAGTGTTTGAGGGTCCACTGAGAGTGACAGTATGTGTGGTCTAAGATGTTTTTTCTGAGTGCCCTTGAGCTTGCTGAGGCATAGCCTTGAAAGGGTGGTCTAAGCGATCTTTGTTGTTTAGGAAGATTGCTTTTAAGTGCCTCAGCATACATTATCTTTGTGTGTTTTGTATGCTATGTGAGGTGGTTGTGTGTGTGGTTTCAACAATCTGATGTGAGCTTCTATGCAAGAGCTTAGCTTCCAGTGTCATTGTGTAAGTACACCTTCTTTAAGTATTAAGTGGTTGCCGATAAACATGAAATAACTGCTACATTGTCTCAAGATGCCCACATCCACCAAGCTGGCTACAGAGAAGTTAGGAAATTGCAAATCTATACTGTCTAGTCCTTTGGTGCAGACTAATAAGGATGTTTGACTGCGGCAGATTATGACAAACAGTATTAAATTCTACTAACTTTAATGTTTACACAATACTGAATTCTACTAAATCTGTAGGTATTAACACTTGGCACCCAACTAGCTGCTCTATGCTGTCAGCATGCAAGGTATTTGCTCTGTATTGTTGCTTTGCAGGGTACAGTTTTATGGACTGTTCTACAAGGAAAATTTGCTTTCTAGGTGTTTGCTACCATACAAGGCTAATCCAAGTGAATTGGTAAATTTGATAGCAGCACAGAAAAAACAGAACTCTAAATAATGAGCTTTCTGGCCAGTAAAATCAGTACACTGTGAGTCCTTTTGTGGATTTCCTTAGACCAGGCAAACATCTTCTGCCTCAAGATGAATGAACTCAGCCCTCCTTATGTAAAAACACAGTAGAAGAGATCCACAAGTGCAATGCTACCGCAGACCAATTAAAAAGCTTACTGGAAGTCCCTTGCTGTAGTTCATTATAAAACAGTCTTACAGCATTAACAGTGAGAAGAAGAGCAATGTTTTCATGAAAAACACAGTGAAATGCACATATAAAAGCAAGAAACAGTAGTGATTACTCAAAGTAACTTAAGCAAGTGATATTTAGAAATCAAAGGTACCTAACTTTGACTGGATGGCACTAGATACAAGTAAAACATTTCTGCAATGCAGCCTAGGACTCTAAGCTTTACTGAGTTTTAAGAAAATGAGCAGGAGACAACTTGTAGCAAGAGGTTTACTCATGAGCAATACTGATTTGCTGTGTGGGCACACATTATTATGTATCTATGGGAAACAACAGGTAGTGAAGTGGCCGCGGTGGTGCAGTGGTTGGATTGCCACATCCCAGCAAGAGGGTCTCTGGTTCAATTCTCAGCTAGGGTGCCTTCTGTGCAGAGTCTGCATCTCCTCCCTATGGTCACATGGGTTTCCTTTGGGTGCTCTGATTTCCTCCCACATCCCAAAGACATGGTGTAGGTGGATTGGACACTCTACATTGGTCCTAGGTGTGAGTGTATACATGTGTGTGCCCTCTGTGGAAGGTTGGGTGCTGGGTTGGAAACTTGACACCATAAAACTCCACTGCAAATCATTCTGCAGACCATTGTTCCACTGTGGTGACCCCTAACCAAGAAAAGCCAAAAAGAGAAGAAGAAGAAAAGCAATAGGTGGGTGGAGTACATAAATAGCTTATACAACAGATAATAGCAAAGATAGATGGGAGTGAGTGATTTTGGAAATTAGATTACCATATAGAATGGAGGCCATAGACACAGCCTTTTGAAACCACCACAGTAAAATGGAATAAGTTTTCTTAAATGTTTCAAGCATCCTGGTTTGAGAGGAGCAAGCAGGCCTGCTGGAATGGCATCCAATCAAATAAAGCCAATAATGGAGCTCTTTCAGAAATTTTAACTTATCATGTTAGTGAGGCAGACAGAGAATA
>NC_056735.1:899032558-899037558 GCF_019279795.1 Protopterus annectens
TGACTTAAATACAGAAACTAACCATAGCTCTGAGGAGCATTTGGATCACAGTCTTTTTATACGCAGCACCAGAGATCTTGAGAACAGCCTGTTTGACTTAAAGAGACTTCAGTGGCAATGCCTTCACTACAGGATTGTTTCTAGAGGCCTACGGATTTTTGTTATGCCTACATAGGGTCAAGTGCATCCAAATCTACTGAAGGAATGGCAGAAGCTTAACCTAGAAACAAGCTTTGGGTATATGAAGCTTCTAATTATGTATTTTGAAGAAAGGGAACAAGAGTTGATTGATTACATTGAGCTGAACCAACAAGAAATAAATGGTACTTTTACTACTGGTTTTCATGTTGACAAAATTAATGACATATATCTAAAAGTGTCTGTTTTTGATAATAAAATAGAACAACAAAAGTTCAGAAAACTACAAAGAGACTATGCTGATATTTGCAAAGGGGAAGTATTTGCATGGAAAAAGCCTGTACCTGAAGGGGTGAGGAGACAAACATCTGCATGGGTGAATGAGCATACAGAAAACAACCTACAAAGTGAATTGCATAGCGAGATTCAGATTCGCTCTGGAAACTCTCACATTTCTGTGAGAGAGACTATGACAGTGATAGATACAATTGTAAAAGAACAGCAACAGAACGAATATCCTGGAGTGTCAGGTGCTGGAGTGAGGCATAAGACAGCTATTGTTTCTAATACTGTTTCTAAAATGTTTTTTCCCCACACTACCCCTCCATGTGAGGGAAGTATGGAAGGGGAAGAGATGAGTTCTCTGAGCTGAGGGAGAAAGAGGGGGAGACATCCCTCAGAAGAGAGACTCAAACATTAACTTGACTGAAACACATTAAAGTTTTGAATAAAGGTTTACAGTTTGCTCCAGCTGTTAAATCAAAAATAGAGGATGTTCTATTGGGCCTTAGATTGTTTGGCAGGGAATTAATGTTAAAAAATATGTATAAAAATTCTGTGGATACTGAGCTTTTCCTGTTTCAAAAACCTAGTGTGTTTGTGCCTCAATACAAGGCTGTTTTAGACACTTTTAATGTATGTGAGAGAGAGATCTCTCTCCACTTTGTATGGAGAATCTGGATATCATTTTTATAATGTTACTCAAGAGGAGAGGGTGGCATTGAAAGGTCTACAAGATGACCCTGAACTTGTTATAAGACCGGCAGATAAGGGGGATGAATAGTGCTCATGGACAGGGCATATTAATCTCAGAAAATTGAAGCTCTCTTAGAGAATGATACTGCATATGAAGCTATTACAATTACACAAATTGAAAATATAAAAACTAGAGTAAGACTTATTCTATGTGCAATGAAGGAGGGTTGCTTAGTAACTGAACAGCTTTTTAATTATTTGAATGTTATGCATCCTCTCATCCCCATTTTTAAATGTTTACCCAAGGTGCACAAAGATTGTATTGATCCACCAATGTGCCCCATTGTAGCTGGGGCTGGCTGGACAACAAAACCAGCATCTATATATGTTGAGAGCAACCTAAAGGGTTTGCTTGGGCTAGCGCCACCTGTACTGAAGGATTCACAACATTTCCTTAGAGATTTAGAGCTGTATAAAAATGACAGTAACCATGGTGGTTGTTTGACTATGGTGACGATGGATATAAAAAAATCTATTCACCGTAATACCAAATAATTATGACTTAGAAGAATTGGAAAAATTTCTTAGCAATAAAAGTGAGTATGATCATAGAAAGATAGAATTACTATGTACCCTGATGAAATGAGTCCTTGAGAACAATATATTTTTGTCTGAAGATGATTTATACTTGCAAAAATGTGGTGTGGCCATGGGCTCCCCATGTGCCAACACCTATGCCACTATGGTGTTAGCACAATGGGAAAGTGCTATGTGTTAGGTAAAAACCCATTCCATAGATGTATTCATTTCTATAAATGGTTTGTGCATGATGTCTTTATTTTACGGGGAGGGAGTATTGAACACTTGCATGCTTTTGTTGCATATTTAGAAACTACCACTGATTTTTTACATTTCACAATGCAACATGGTACTGAAAGAAATGATTTTCTCGACATTAGGTTGAAACAGGACACAGCATCTGGGGAAATATACACTGTCCTCTATCGGAAGGAGTGTTGGAAGAATAGTATTCTGCAAAGATCTGGTATGCACCCTGGGCATGTTCATAGGAATGTCCTAAAGGGTCCTGATTTATAGTGGGAGCCTATTCCAGGTAATAGTGGGGTGATGGCTGTACATGCTGCGTCCAAATTTAGACTTGGTTTTGTAGATTTGTAGTAGGTCTTGTTTAGAGCTCTGGAGAGAATAATAACACCTAGAGAAAAACTTCAACTGTTGTCTACTCAGAATGCATTTTCCATTATAAATCATTTCTTTTTTTAAACAGCAACATGGTGCTACAGTCACAATGGATGCATGTGTTACAGAGCTGAAAACAGCAGCAAAGGATGTGAATTTGCTGAGCTGCAGGATTATTTAGTAAGAGACAAAATAATTTGTGGTATAAGAAATAATGAAATGAGGGACAGGTTATTAAGAAAAATGACCCAGCATTATTAAAAGCAAGGGATGTGTGTAAAAAAATGAAGTTGTATGAGTATTGCACAGTTAAAAGGGTTAGTTGAGGGTCAGCTGTGTGTGAGTCAAACAATGTCAAAAATGAGACTTAAATGTAGGATGTGTTGTAAATGTAATGGAGTTTGAATAAGAAAGTCAAGAAGCAATGTATTATAACAAAGGAAGTATCCAGGATAGAGGTTAAAAAATCATATTTTTGAAATTTTGGTTTGCTGTAGGTATATAAGCCTGAATGGAAACTTGCTGAGTTTTTTATAAAAGGGTGCAGAATTTGAGGTAAAAAAATACAATTTACCATGAGATAAGTATGCGAAGAAGATTGTTAAAAAGAAAAGCAGAAAATGAATAGGCAAAGTGTGGAATATATATTTCATTCTGGTGCAGTGTGAAACACATGGTTGTAAAATGCATTTAAAGCTTTCTATCTGTTTGATACTTAAGAAAAATCTGTTTCTGTGTTGTTAACCCATTCTTGCTACTTGGTGGTAATGCTAGGTCAGAAATTCCTGCCATGTTAGTGAAACAATCAAAAGTGTAATATTTTCTTTTTAAACAGATAATCTTATTAAAATGAATTGTACTAGTATACTGAGTCATGTTGAAAATGAGAAGTTAACAGTAAAAATAAGCCATGTATATACAATCAGTTACAAGGAAAACTCAGATACCATGCAGTCTTAACAGTGATATCCTGCATAATTATGTTGATTCCTACTCAGGCTTACGAAACACGCCAGGATAATATCGCATACAAAAAAAATATGATTTTCTGGGATAGAGCACTGATCTCCATAGACCTGTTTCAGACTCAGATCAGGAGCAATGTCTGGTTAAGTGACTTGTTCAGTCACACATTTAGGCAATGGAGGTTGGGGGGCTCAAACCCTGCACTCCTGTATCACAGAAAACAATTTGTTAAAAACTCCTCAATCCTCTATGCCAATATGCTCTCAGAAAAGTCCCTGCAGCATTCCAGCCTAAAGTAGAATAGAAGTTGATGTCCATTCATCCATCCTCAACCCATTTTCCCATTTTTACACATGGGGTCGGGGTGTCACTTCAACAGTGACAATCATCTCGAGCCAAGGTTTACACTGCTGAGGGGCTAGCCCTGCCGCAGTAAGATGATGTACATATAAAGCATATATAACATTTTGAATCAATAAAACAGGTAAATAATATGGTTACCATTTTGAAGAAAGACAAGGTGCATATGTATATTGATCCACACGAGTATTACACACTGCTTGCCATTGACAAAGTGACCACTGGAATGCCAATATGTAATATTTGGAGCTTTTCTCCCCGAGCCTCCTCTGAAAATGGACGTGTATCCAGTCGGACTATCCTGGTCAACAAATGTAAACTAAACTAAATAAATAAATAATAATATCTTGTCAGCACTAAATGCAATCCAGGTTACTTACAGCTAAAGAAGATATATAAATCTCCAAACTGTGTCTGTTAATAAACCATTATAAAGTTACAGTTTCTATAGATATATGTGTGTTATTTTGTCTACACTAGTGGTTTTCAAAAGAATTATTATCCAGGTAATTGAGAGGATGAAACGTATTGTATATGTTACAGATGATCCATTAATGTGTGGGAGTGTTAGATACAAGGTGAGTATGATCAAAAATTAACCCATCTGCTGAACAGATTAACAAAGCATCATTCCAGTTACTCTTACTCAAGCAAGCATGAGATGAAAGTGACAATTCTGAATAAACATGGGCCATATTTTAACATTAGGACATCCAAAACTTATTTTAGAAAAATCTAAGTTATTGTGCAACTGCCAAAATTAGAAGACGGACAGGCATTACATAAGATAATAAAAATAATGCAGACTCTTGCAGTTTTTCAACCTAGCTCATCTGAGATAGATATGCCTCGATGAGTTCCATTAATTACATCAATGTAGATCTTATGAATGGACCTAAGAACATGATACGTGTTTTGAAATATTCAATATGATAGACACAGATACTCAGAAATAAGACAGCTGTGTTGCAGATATATGTTATTTTGAATGGTATTTGAGTTCTAATTCTATAAAATAAGTTATCAGTTGATTATGGCTCAAGACCCTTTACAAATGCACAAAGATTTATGGTCAGACAGAAAAGGAACTGTCAGCAATAGAATACAAATATAAGGATTTTCATGAATATGTCTGTTGTAAAGAATTTCAGGTGGAAACAAACTACAACTCCTTGCAAAACAAATTGAGTAAATTGTTACATGAGGTACTCTATAAATTGTAGTGAATGTTAGCCTGCACAAGTATAATCTCAAAAGGATACAAAGACCAGGAAAATAACTATATTTATTAGGCATATAAGTAATGCATTTCTACTAGGGATGCATGAGCAAATTATTAGAAGAGCTACCTATTCTTTGGA